>NW_017307039.1:223535-262607 GCF_000935625.1 Nanorana parkeri
TACACTATAACCTCGGCGCCGACCGGAGGGGGGGGGGGGGGGTCTTGTTTGCTAGGATTTCTACTGCAGTTAGCCTCAGTGCTGTTTTGACAGAAAGTATGACCACGTCTAAAAAAGTGAAAAGTTCAAAGTCTTCACGGTCACTGTATCTATTGGCAGTCTATGGATACATCCGAAAGGGCAACAACATTCTTTAAAAAGCCCAACTGAGCAAAACTGAACCCTCTCTAAAGCTGTGGTCATTTGATGTTCCAGTCCTAAGTATTCTCTCCTTTTTTGCTTACATGTGGTCAGGTCCTTCAGGTGTCCACATTGTGAGATAGACATTTCCCACTGGCTCTCCAGCAGCAGGGTAATCTTAAAATCCACTGGATTTTATAGGAGTGACTTCTATACAAGGGGACCAGTGGGAACCAGCTGGCAAGGGCACATCTGCAGCGCTGGATTAGTGGTCCCTTGTTCCCAGAAAACGTGAAGCTGAGGCAATTAGACAGCAGACTTAGGCGAGCTTACCTTGCTTCACATGGGGACACAAACAAAAAGATGCAGGATGAGTTGGAGGGAGATAGTGTCTCCCCCCCCCCAGAATTAGGCTTTAAATCACTGCTCTGAATGATTTTACATTAGCTGCAAACACAAATATTTATGTACATAACCTTCAATTGGTAAATCTGGAAAGTTACCTGCTAAATGCCTTTACTTTGAGCCCTTATGTACACAAACCTGCCAGCAGATTTTTTGGATTCCTCAACTACCCAGCCTTGTGCTCTGATGCGGCCCCCTTCCCATGTCTCAATGGTTGCACAAAACCTGACAGAAGTAAACAGGTATTTTGAAGAGGGACTTATCCGTATTCTGACTTTGGAACTAAAAAGGTTAACCAGTTGACATCCGCGGTGTTAAACCCCCTTCCCATTCAGGATTACAGAGCACTCCGGGTTGGCAAGTTCCACAGGAATTCAGGAGGTCAATGACAGGTAGGTGCAGACTGTTTTCTTACTTTTCATGTAGTGACAAACTATATGGATGATTTAATCTCAAGCCACTGTTTGATTTAATTTTTTGTTTCTAACCATCTCATTTGTAGCACATTGCAATGAACCATGCTGGGGATGTAGACCTTCACTCTTTTCCTCCACTTAACCTCCCTGGTTCCCTCGCCTCACTAACACACACTTCCCTGCCATTCCTACCTAGGAGAGAATGACATGTCCCTGCTCCTGCAGCCTCCTGGGATAGCTACAAAACATATCCCTTATGGCCCATTCACACCACATCCAGATCATCTCCGGACCAGATTGTTTCCGGACCCAAAATGCATCCTAATGTATCCCTATGCCATTTCTAGCATCTGTTCACACCAGCGCAGTCCATTCCAGACCAGACCAGAAAAATACTGCACATCACATTTTGTCTGCTCTAGAATGCACTGGAACTGCGGGCTGGGTTCCCACCATTTGGAGTGTGGACCCGGAGGTGGGTCATTGGGGGCTGGCTGCCTGAACTCCGAAGAGAGACCAGGCTCCTGCTGACAGAGTAGAAGACGACAGCAGTGCAGGATCCAGCCTGTGTCAGCAGAGCAGCAGCTCCCAGCAGGACAACACTGGCTTTTCTGGGCAGGTATGTTTTTTCAAGTAAACCCAGCACCACGGGCAAGATTGAAAAAACAAAAGAAAGATCTGGGGGGTGACGTTAGTCCTTAAATTGCTCAGTAGCAATTAGCATGACATTTTATTCACCCATGTAGTTTAACTATTATTTTTCAGCAACTCTGTTGCTGAACCTGTCACTGGCAGCCTATAAACAGTTGTTTTATACTTTCCTCTTGAGGTGGTGAATAAAATCTTCTTGAAGAGCTATGTGTACCGCTGCTGTCGGATGCTTACATTACTGTATTGTGGTGTATGCAAACAAATCAATAGATCGAATCAATGAATGTGGGCGCTAACAGGATCTGGAGTTGCACAGCCAGTGGATCAGGAAACAGACTCTTCCAGTCTCAGAGAGCTGCAGTACTGGTGTTTACAAAACACCTATTTTAAAAGATGGGGACGGCAATTAAATATATTCAAATGGTATTTTAACTGAATTACATTGGATCCATTGCTGGCCCTGTCAGCATCACCCGCCTCTACAAAAGTCCATTTAAAATTAGACTGAGAAAAGCGTGGAGGGGGAATCCAGTGATTTTCTCTTGTTTAGCCTGCAGGCTGATGAGAAAATCAATACATGTATGGCTAAATTTAGGACATGTCTCCAATCCCAAATCCTGTAAGTCCCCAGATGAGCTTGGGACAATATAAGGGCTATTTTAAAGACAGATTATTGAAATATAATTTACATATGCATTAAAAAAAAAAAAAAAAATAGATCGCTATGGCACAGCAACCAAAGCCACTCCCTCCTTCCTGCTCCACCCTCCTAGTTAGTATATGGCTGCTGGTGATCGATTCATGCCGTGTGATCTTGTACTGGACAGGAAGTTCAGGGAAGATAAGTGTTGGGCTGTTTGGAAACATGATTGTGAGGGTTTGGTTCACACCAGCAGCCGCACCCAACCGCACGGCTGCTGGTATGCATGTGCCCTGACATTGCTGATGCACGTGATCAAGCTGCACTGCACCAGGAAGGGAGGGGGAGGGGTTTGTTAGAACTTTGAGATGTCACAAGTGACAGTGGTGAAATGCCGTTGTACTGTGTCTCACTGCGGTGCACCTAAAGTACTGCATGCCAGAACTTTAACTGCACACAACAGCAACACAGTGATGTAAACTGTGGCCACCCTTAACAAGGCAAATTGCCTCGTCTTAGGGCCAGTTCACACCACATGCAGTTGTGATGCAGTCCGTTGTATTTTGACTGCAGCAGTCAAATAATCACAATGCTTTCCTATGGGCTTTCTTGTGCTTAATTTCACACTGCAATGGTGTGAATTAGGCACAAGAAAGCCCATAGGAAAGCATTGTGATGTATTTTGACTGCAGTAGTCAAATAAAACGGACTGCATCACAACTGTATATGGTGTGAACTGGCCCTTACTTTTGGCCTGTGCTGGAGAAACCGGCCAGCACAGCCCGAGAACATATGGTGTGAGCGGTCCACTGGACAATGTATATTTGTTACTCTGGAGTTTACTACTACTCTAATAAACACTTTGTGGGTGACGATGGTACATTAGGGAGCCCATAGATCATTACAAGGTTTACTTTAACACTACTCTGTACCTCTGTGCACACTGTTCTCTGGCGTTCAGCTGATCCCCAAAACTGAAGATGTAAGAGAAAAAAAAAACAAACACTGCACTGTTTCCTGCATCTCTCAATGAATGCAAAGAGCTTCCCGCGTTCACAGAGAGATGAATAGACTTGAATAGACTTGGCAATGAGTCAGATTTCATGCAATCCTGTGAATGATCACGATTCAGCCTTCCTGCTGACTTCATATCAAAGCATCTAGGAGACCCCCAGAAGAGCAAGGCTTTTACAGTGCCTCTGCTTTTTACATTTCAGCTAAATTTGTTATAGGTCACATAGAATATCACTTTCTCAAGTATCTTTCCATTAGGAATAAATGAACACAAGTCCACCTTATATCCAGTCATTTTAAAAATACAATACCTATAGTCCTCAACACAGAGGTATTCCTGATAAAAGTTATAACATAACAATCACTGCAACTGCAAAACAAACAAAAAATACTTGTGATCATAAAGCTCTGCAGAATACAGTCAACCAATACCTAGTCCTCAGCTTAAAAACACATTTCACAAGTCTATTTCCACTTTTGTAGCCAAGTTTTTTCACCTTTTTTATATATGTTGGACAAGCATTATGTGAAGTAACATGTCTGAAATGGAAATACAGAACTGTAAAGCTTGCGATGCGTTGTGCTGTGTTAGCACATGTTTTTTTTGCTGCGTTACATTGAAGAAAAGTGAAGCATGCCCTACTTCTTTTCAGCGCAACGGATGGCAACAATGCAATGCACCGATGTGAACTGTCCCCATTAACACCCAATCATTTTGCGTTGCCATTGCTTTATAAAACGAATCGCAATGCAACAGATCCAGTGTGAATGGACCCTAAAGCTGACCTCAGGCAGATTTTAAATACACACATTATTGCAGCTCTGCAATCATTCATACAGCATTAAATGGGTTTTAAAATGCAAGTCTAAGAATTTGATGTAGTATTGTCCTTAGGTAATCCAATGTACACCAGAGCTCAGACAGGAAGAGAAAGAAGCAGCACAAGGAGCCAGTTTGTTGTGTCCATGTGCCAACAAGGAGCATGCTGATCGGTGGAGAGCAGAGGCAAAGGGATGATTGTGCTGCTCTCTCCTTTCCCTGTCCAGTCACAGGCTGGATAGGAAACAAACCAGTGTTACTTTATTTTTGTTTTTTTCCCCTCCAAACAGATTCGGACATGAACGTGCAAGTTTGAATTTCCAAAAAGAACATGCTTATGTCAATGCAAGCTGGATGGAGGAAAATTGCCACACAACAGCACCATTGTCAGCTTATCTTGGGGAAAACAATAGTAATCAACAGAAACTCAGCCAACCACCATCTACCCCCTTGATTGGTCAATTGGATCAGGCCACTGCCATCTCATGTACATGTTGCTGCATGTATTGTTCTCCAGCTGATGTGCAGGCCAGACTCAGTGACATGAATTCTGAATACTCTGGATTGTAATGTAGAACAACAAACCGCAGCATAAAAGCTTATTTTTTATTGCCCGATACATTATTCTCTTGAACACAGTTGTAATGCATTAGAGATGTTTATTGCCCAAATTCTGAAAATGTACCTTTCTTGTTTACTATATATTAGAATCAGGTTTATTTAAACATGCTTACAATGTTGTTTGACATCCGTGGGCCTTTTGCTGCAAGAAAATAAAGATTTAAAAACCCAGAAAAAAATACATGTTTAATTTTTTATGTGGATGTCACAAAAAGAAGAAAAAGAAGTGTAACTACTGCCAAAGCCTTTTATTTGTTTTTATTTGGATAGGGGGAAGTGTTAGAACCCCTGTGAGGCTTAACTGCTATCTGAGGCTCTGTAAAGCTGGCCATACACCTATAGATTTTCTGCAGATTTTCTATGGTCAGATGGAAAAAGTGCAACATCCAGCAGGAATCTCCCACTGGGCCAAGCTTCAGTATCTTGCTAGTCGGCCCCACTGGCCCCACAAAACACCTGAACATTGCCTGCATCCAATCAGATTGTTCAGGTATTTTGAGAGCCAGCGGGGCCGCCTAGCAAGATACTGAAGCTCGGCCCACTGGGAGATTCCTTCATCAACACAGTTTAGCGTAGATGGAGAAATCTGTTGAACTTTTTCCATCTGACCATAAAAAATCCGCAGATAATCTATAGGTGTATGGCCAACTTAAAAGGTGCCGATACACTGCACGATTCTCGTACGAGAATCGCGGGAAATCCCGCGACCGTACAATAATCGTGCAGTGTATGGAAGGCGTGCAATCATTTCTACTGTACGGTCGCACGACTTTTGTATTTAGAGCATGTTGGAAAACCAGCCGAGAATCGTACGAATTTCGGCTGGTTTGAATCATGATCGAGAGATAACTGCCGAACGGGCCGGTGTGCACACGCGCACACTGCCCGTTCAGCATTGCAGTCATCGGAAGCCCGCCCCTCAGGGGCGGGCGGGCTTGTGATGATCGCAAGTACGATCTGCCTGTCCAAGATGGGCAGATCGTACATTTTTTTAATTACTTTACAACCCTCGCAAGACAAAAGTCTTGCGAGGGTTGTAAAGTGTATGGGCACCTTTAGAGAGATTTCCTTTCACTTTTTGTTCCTAACTGCATGCAATTGTATCAGATATGATTACAAGCAGAGTGCCACTTTCAAATGTGGCTGCTCATCATTAACTTGAATGAGCGACAACAGCCACTTCTAAACTGCATAACTGGGATTCCTCACGCAGGAATTTGTAGCTTCCTGCTGCAGGAATCCCAAAAACAGACAGTCACACTATAGTGAGAATGTAGTCTAAGAGTACAAAAAAATAAAGTGATGTAGTAGCAAGTTAAGCGATTGTGCCTAATCTGCAAGAAAAATTCTCAAATTACCCAAGCAAAGCTTTCCTTCAGCTACTATACCATTCCCTAATACCAAATGTTGTCTTATTTGTCATGCAGACCCTCCATTCCTGCACATAATAAAGAATGTGTAGCACCTGCTACAATGTGTGTGCCTGGACACAAGCTAGCAATTTGATCTTTTCAGAAAACACAAGAAAGGACTCCGTAAGCGCCATGAACACAAAAAGATTTCTTAGTGAAATAGAGCAAGATCTGCCCATTGCTGATGATTACTTTACATTCAAAGTGAAATCTCAAAGCACGGAGTACTTAATATTATAATGCTGGAGACCAGAAACAAACTGAAAGGGAATCTAATCCCTTGGAAAATGTGGCTAATTTCACAATGTGCTCAGATGACAAGGTGGACATTCAAGTACTGTTCTTGACAACTCCAAACATGAAATATGTGGTGGAGTTACAGAAACAATTTTGAAGGTTTGGTCATTAAGTACTCAAATGCTATCCAAAATACTTTTTACAACACATGTGTGTAGTTATTTCAGATTCCTATGAGCCTATTCACACTTGTCTGTTCTCATGTAGCAAAACTTCTACATTTTGTTGCATGAAAATGCAATGCAAATAGAAATTCAATGATTTTCTGTGTGTGGCTGGTTTACATCTATGTAATGCAGCTTACTGTGAAAGGTAAACTATACAGTATGTGGCCATTCACTCCTGCGCATGAGCATTACCATGTGTGCTGAATGCATATGGAACAGTGTAAATTCAGCCAACATAAATTAATATCCTTTACAAACTATGGCAATCATTAAAAAGGAGAACTATGGGGTCAGTGTTTTTTCCCATAGTTCTAAGGGCAACAGGAGGACACAAACTAGCGTCCTCCCGTGACAAAAGCTCAGTATACCGCGAGCTACAGCTCACGGTATACTGAGACCGCGCAAGCCGGGACAGATCCCGACATTACTGTCGAGATCCACCCAGCTGCGTGACAGCTGGCTCTGCCTATCTAGAGGCAGAGCCAGCTGTACCCGCCCCCTCCCCCGTCCGTTCCGCCAGTCAGCTCTGGAGGATCGGACAGGAGAGGAATCCCTGCGGGGAGCCGTGAGTGACAGCCATGGCTCTCTGCAGGGACAGGATCCAGAAGTGAGAGAGCGATGGTATGTGTTTGCTCACTTCCCGATCTATTGAGCCGATCTGCGACAGTTTCATTGTCACACTTCGGCTTGAACTATGAGGCCGAGGGATTTTCACTCACCTCATAGTTCTCCTTTAAGGGTGCAATGCTAAAACATGGTCAGTATATATAATCATTTTGGCAATAAAGACAACAGCAGGTTAAAATATAAAAGAAATATTACAACCCAATAGAGCAATAAAAATGTTGCTAAATTTAGAGGAAAATTAAGTCAGGAAAATAAAGTGGTATACACATTCCCTTGCATAGGTCCCCTTTGGTCTCCACACTTTGTAAAGTTACACAAAATCATCCCTAATGCTAAAGTAAAACAAATCTACATAAAATCATTTACAAACAGATACAGATAAATGCCTTCATAATTCAGATATGACTGATTGAGCCAAGTCTACCCAAAAGCATTTCAAATGTGACCCTCAAATTTGGAAATGTACAAATAGTCACCTGCATACCAAGGTCCAACGTGTTGAACGCCTTTATTCAGACACTAACCATACATGGTAGCACTAATGCACCGCAATGTTCCAGAACCATTAGGGCTTGTTCACACCAAATGCAGACCAGACCAGCATAAGTCTCTGCACACGCAGTGTGTTTTGCAGCGTTTTTGCCACGTTCTGGATCGTTTTGTTTTAGCCTAAAATGGGCTTTCAGTGTCTTCCAGGGTGTTTGTGTGCGTTTTTGATGTGTTTGCATGCGTTCGTGCGTTCCAGAGCAGAAAAAAATAGGGCATGCTGCAGTTTTTCCACATGCTCCGGTGTGAACAAGAGCCCAAAATACCATTGGAATACATTGGATGCAGTTTTGATGTGTTCTGTAACTGCTCTGCACTTGGTGTGAACTAGTCCTTAGAGGTCCCTTCATCATGCAAACATAGTGTCACTGTTTGCATGATGAAACAACCTCTAATGGTTCCATTGGACCTTGGTGTGCAGGTGACTATTTATACATTTGGATTCACGCGGCCCCATCCGCAGGTCATACTAGCACCCATCTTATTACATTGGGATTCTGGTCTGGAGTGTGCGGTGATATTATAGACTATTATGAAACCTCAAATTTGGAAGACCCCGAAATTAGATTGAGAACATAGCTGAGCAAAATAGATGAAGACCAAGAAGTATACACGTGCATTTATGGCTCCATTCACACCTTAATGTTAGGTGAAATTAGGGACTCCTGCAGCAGGAATCCCTAATCTGCCATCATAAGCGGCAGCCATCACCCATTCAAGGCTGTTAGGAATCACTCTTTATCCCTGGACGCATCGATTGATAAACCCATAAGATATCCAACAACAAAAATAGTATACAACCTAGGCACCTGTCCCACAAGTTGTACATAAAGAAGGCAGACCAACTAACCTAGTGTCAATAAAAGGACAAGACACTAAACATTTATTTGACACAGTCTATAATTATCTGCACTTTCAACTCTAGAGGAAAGGAACAAGCCACACGCTTTCACATTCCACAAATGCTCCGGGTGCACAGCCAACCACTGTTTATGCAAACATCTATAAGTCTTACATAAGAAATAAAGCCAGCCAGTAGAAAGCTGCTCAAAATCAAACAGTTTACAGCAGTCACTAGGTACTTCATAAAATCGGGATTACGCAGATTACGCATGCATGTGCACCTGAGCGTGAGCGTTTGCAGGCCATTTCTTTGCACATTTCTGCACTTGTTTTAGTCATATTTTACAGTGTTTGCAACGGATTGACTGCAAGTACCGTTCAGCCAATGATTTCTCAGCATATTCCTTTGGCAAAAGTCACTCTATTGGTCCTGCTAAATCATCAAAAATTCACTCTGTGTTTACCTAGTATTAAGCTGGAGCGGTTTTGTTTGAGCCCATGGAAAGCTAGGTACTAGCAGAAGGAAATGGTTGTTTAAGTTTCAAGCTCCCTCTTTTTTAGGTATGTTCAGGTGTTCAGTGTATTTCCTAGTGCCAGGCATCAAGTAACAGGCACTAGGGCTCATATGTGAACAGTCACTATTGAAAAGCATGGGATTTTGGTTGTAGACACTCAGATGTAAAGGTGGCCATACACCTTACAATTATCTGCAGATTTTCTGTGGTCAGATGGAAAAGGTGCAACAGATTCCTCCATCTACACTTAACTGTGTGGATGGAGTAATCTCCACCTGGGCCAATCTGTTGCACTTTTTCCATCTGACCACAGAAAATCTGCAGGTGTATGGGCAGCTTTAGACTAGGTGACATATCTTCTATAGAAGTATTTTGATAAGGTAACAGGCTAATTGGGCTTGATCAGAAACCAAGAACGTGCTAAAAGCAAGTAATGGAAAGCAGCATTGTCAGTGGTCAATGACGACAGATGAAAAACATAAACGTTTCAAAAGTATCTTTAGACTACAGGAAATGGCAGCTAATCTAAAAATATAAATCGCTTAAAACACAGTACTTGGCATAGCACAACCTGAAGAGGAAAAAAAAGATAAAATGCACAGTTGAAACTGTATTTTCTCTTTTCTTGAAACATCAAATATGTGAATAGCGTTATCTGGTAAAGAATTTACAATTCTGCCAAGGCACTTTTGCAAATGATACAACCCCACCAGGCAGCACAGCCAGAATGGCTATACCATTTTCTTCATTAAAGTCAAGCCAAAGCTTCTTTTATTAAACTTTAGATAGGGGTTCTAACTCTTCCCCACTGTATTTTTTACCGCTCTTCAGGGCTCCTGTGTGATTTCCCCTCACTTTCTATCATGGTGATTGTATGTGGTAGTGCCTTCCATTTATGGCAGTGGACATAAGAGTACATACTTCACTAAAAACAACCAGATGGAGATTACAAATATTTGTACAGAAGTGGGTGGATGACAAGGCTTCTTAAAACACTTACGCTATAAGGCCCCATTCACACTGAGCGACATGAAAATTGCGCGTTTTTCCGCACAATTTTATATGTGCGATATTGCGCGACTTTTCGTATTGGGCTGTATGCAATCAGGTGCGACAAGCTACAGGCGACATTGAGCTGTGAGATGTGAACAGCTCCATTGAAATGCATTGGAGAAGCTACATAGAGCGATATCGCGCGGAAATATGCGCGATAAATCGCTCAGCGTGAATGGGGCCTTATAAACCAATGCCCTGCAAAACAGAAATGACAACATGCTTATATATAAACTGTTTGGACACCAAGTAAGTAAAAAAAAAAAATCTGAAAATAAAGCAGCACTATATCTGCCATCTCCAGATTTCCACATAAAGAGGTCATCATGCTGGCGTAAAATGCTTTGTAAACAAATCAAATCATATTGCACAATGGAAGACTACAGCAGAGCCCAGGGCAGAAGCCGAGAGCAGCTGGGAGTTAGTGACTGACACCGAGGTCAGCAAGATTCCTAGGACAGGTCTAGCAAGCAGAGCTGGCTTATAAGGGGATACGATTCATGTCCTAAAAGGCCAGCCAATGTACAAATAGTAAAAGGTGGCCAAACACAAGACTTGTACATGTCCACACCCTCAAAACACTTTCATTGTGTTATACACACACACGTTTACCTTCATAAACCACTACAAGCACATGTTCACGGACTACAATATGCTTGTTTGCCACTAGGTTGGACCGATGGCTCCAGATTGATCTGTTCACCTACAGATGAATGGCAGAATTTGATCTGGCCTTGACTCTTCCAATCCATTATATGTGTTCAATAGAGAATGGATATAGAACTACTAGAGACACTCTTCTTCTCTAGGATAAAAGGATCTACAATAGCTGTATTTCAACAAGCACATAGACCCCAAAACAAGATTTTCTCTCAGTCTCTAAGTCTCACATAGGCTGACAGGTGTATGACATCAAATGCTAGGTGAACCATTGTAAAACTAAAAAGAAATAGGCGAGTGAAACATTTTTTTGAGGTGTACTGAGGCATTTGCGTATCAGCAAGTGAAGCATTCTGACAGATGTGGAATGCAATGTTTGAATATTGAAATAGATCTTTATAAACACTGCGGACGCAAAGTGACTTCAACCAGATCTGAAAGCAATCTTTAAAGTGACATTAAAAAGGCAAAATGTATTCACTCCATCAATGTTAATTAAAGCACTTACCTTAAACGATGTCTCTTTATCCGATCATCTTCTTTCCTGTCGTTTTCAGCCTTCTCTCCAGCGCTACTGCGGGTCTCTGATCCAGCGCTGACTCCTCTGTCCTTCCTGGCACTTCCTGTCCCACGGTAACTGCATGCGGGTGCACGCATCTATATAACTTACCTTGTGTCTCTCGTCTCCTGGCCAAAAATCAGAACTGCCCAGGCGCCCGCCCCAAGATGCTTTGCGGCCACCAGATAATTTTTTAATTTTCGTAGTAAAAAAACGGACGGACGGCACTGCAGCATCTGCGGGTTGAAAAGCGTTTTTTTTGTTTGTTTTTTTTTTACTTTTTGCATATATCTACTGCTTGCTAGCTAGATATATGCAAAATACGTGAGGGTTTAGAAACCCTTTAATGCATGTGTACACTAACCCCTGGTTACCTCTAACCCCTGTTTTTTCCTTATTCAGCCCTCCCTGATTCTGCGGCGGATGTGCCTGTGTCAATACCAGAGCAGTGACTGCTGACATTCAAACAGTGTATGGCCAGCTTTAGTCCTTGAAATACTGCACATACAAGAGTAATGCCAAAGGCTTGCCAGCATGGCAACAAAACTATAAGTATGAGTAATATGGTGAACACCTACAACAAATGATGCTGCATAAAATACATGAAACTACCATCATCATAAAATAAATGTTCGAGTCAGTAACTGGAAGCATCAGAAGCCATTCACAAATATTGTCCTGAAAAGAAAACAAGAATTCCATTCTCTCAGATACTATTCTTAAACTCACACCACCTCCAGACTATGTACATAGATGACACAGGAATCGGCACAGCAACAGGTCTCCAAATTCCTCTGCTGTTATTCAGTGTTTACCATACTAAGAAGGTGATACAGAAGAACAAAATCACATCCAGAAGTCTTATTTTATTTTCTGCCCCAGGATTCATCGACATAACACAAGAGGACAAAACTTCTATTCCAAGCATCACCTTTACTGAGAACACAAAAATACTTCTTCACTAAAAAAAGTGTTCAACTGTGCAATGCTGACAAAATGATCGGCGCCGTTACCTAGCAGAAGAATGCAGGCTCAGAAAAACCAAATATACCATGACGCCACAAAAGATTACTAACTAAGCACTTTAATCAGTGTATCTCCATGTCCCACAATCACCAAACACAATGAGGGAGCTTTATCAGTGTACTCGGCCTATTTAAACACTTCACCACCAGCCTGTGTATACACCTCTTCATTACCAGGCCATGTTTCACTCTTCTGTGCTGCAATATTTTGACAATTGTGCAGCCTTGATATCCCCAAAAACACTGATAAAAATACTAGGCCTCCTTTGAATGGCCACTATACTCAGAAAGTGACTGTTTTACAAGCACAGCGGCTGTAGCAGGGACCCAGAAGACGCTGTAATACACTGTAGTAGTGGAGCCCAACAGTGTATTACAGGTTCCCTGAGGCTCTGCCAGGGATTGATTATATATAGATCTATCTATCTCTATCTCTATATATATATATATATACACACACACACACACACACACACACACACACACACACACACACACACACACACACACAATGTATTTTATTTATCTATTTTTTCCCACCCCCAAGCTGGACCAATGAAGGTATTAATTTACATACATTTATATGTATTCATCTACATGCCATTTTTTTTCTGCATATTTACATGCAGACCAAGCTGTCCAGCAACACTGACAGTTACATCTATCCTACCGACAGGGGTGCTCATAATGGTTATTTAGAAATTCAAACTTTTTTTTGCAAAAGAAAAACAAAATGCAGATGTAACTGCATTTGGTTTGTTGCATGCGTAAAGTTTATCTTTAACTACACGCACATGACAACACCTCAGTGATTCACTGCAGAAGAAACATCTGTCACACTGTTAAAGAAGACCTCCGCATAAAAAAAGAAGAGGCTCCCCTGGCACTGCAAGGTTAAGTGCTCAAATAATGCAGATATACTCATCTGATCCCCAGGCCTGTGGTGGTCAGCGTTCACCTCTCCCCCTTTACTCCTGCTCTGGAATGTCCCTCAGTGTCCTCGCATCTAATGCGGGTCAATGGACCTGCATAAGACGTGATGGTGTCAGTGGTCCTTATACTGCAGGAAAAGAGGCTGCACTGACCAGTCTAGCAGACCAGCGGGTAAGTAAAACAGCTTTATTTGAGCCCCCCTAGACAAAACGGGCACTTAACCCTAACAGTGCGCGGGAAGCCCCACTGCAAGGGTAAGTTTTTAGTTTCCTGCAGTCCTTCTTTAAAGCAGCCATGTGGTGATGTGGGCAACAAGTTCAACTGCAGCTACTGTTATTATATGTGTGCCTCTGTAACGCCCTTTTCCCCTAACAGATAACACCTTAATGACACTGGCAGTCCATACAGTGCAGGCACTTAAGGCCCATTCACACATGTACATTGCGACAATGTGTGCTAACATGGGCATTTGCACAACACACCTGCTCTATTTGCGATGCATTGCAGCTCTCTGTGAATGGTACCTCAATGCATTGTACAAGAGATCCCGATGCACCGCAGCAAACCCATCATATATACTGTGTGCAGTGTTGCTAAATAAGGGTCATGCAAGATTTATCACTTATTGTGGTGCATAACACAACACATTAATGCATGCCGTAGCATGCCTTAACATACCACAACAGAACGCATGTGTGCATCAGCCCTAAAACAACAGCTCCAATCCATACTTCCAGCACTATACTCTTGTTTGGAATCAAACAGCACACACAGACCTTCCTCCAATACAATTTTATTCAAAAAGAACTGCAAAGTGTCTGAGAGGACAACCAATGCATAACTTTAATCTGAAGCAATTTGTCGCAAGTTTGTTTTTTTGGCAGACTTTGCGCTGCAAACATATAACACCATATTTCAAGGGTAACTATTTTTTTTGCCTTAAAGAATTCTGCTTTAACAGATTACATCTGAAGTCACCTCAGGAATGACAGCTGCTGTCTTGTCATCTGCTTGCCTATACAAACTGTGTGCTTAGGCTGGGAAAATGTGTGTGAGGTCAGGCAGCAGATGGCCAGAAACTGGAGTATAAGGCTGGGTTCACACCTAGGCGTACAGAATATGCGCGTTTGCCACGCGTTTTTACCGCGATTTGCTGTAAAAAAACGCACGACAAACGCGCGTTTCCGAGGGCTACCTGGCTGTATCCCAATGGATACGCGCGACAAATACGCCCCAAAGAAGCTCCTGTACTTCTTTGGGCGTAGGACATTTAAGGCCTGGTTCACACCTGGGCGTTTTACAGCGCGTTCCTACGCGCTATAAAACGCTCAACATGTGAAAACCAATGATTGCCTATGGCGCTGCAAAACGCCCTACACCCAAAGAAGTACAGGAGCTTCTTTGGGGCGTATGCCTAGGTGTGAACCCAGCCTTACAGCGCGTTCCTACGCGCTGTAAAATGCCCAGGTGGGAACCATGCCCATAGGCAATCATTGGTTTTCACATGTTGAGCGTTTTATAGCGCGTAGGAACGCGCTGTAAAACGCCCAGGTGTGAACCAGGCCTTAGTGTGGTCCCATGCACATGCCTGTAATAAGGTGGCTGATCAATTACACAGGATTTTGCTGGCAGTAAAAAACAGAATTGCACCAAAATTTCAGCCGAAAATAGAAATATGGGCAAATTGCCCATATTACCAAAAGCACCGAAAACGCGGTGCATCCCTAGCTTCTCTTCTACCCTCTGCGTGCCGGTCTGTGTCCCCTCCAAACCCCGCTGCTCACCCCTGACTGCATCAGTAGAGGCAGCAGGGATTGGAGGGGACACAGAGCTGATCGAGCTGCCGGCGCCCAGCGGGGAGGAGCGTAAAGCCTGTGACTACCTACTGGCTGCTCTCAGCTCCTTGCTTTGCTCCGCACTGCTTTGCTTAAAGCCTGCGACACACTGCACGCAAAGCCATGTGGCACAAAGCTGTCAGGCACAGACATTCGCATGCAGTGTGTCAGCTGAACGAGGCCAGATGAAAGACAGCATCTTAAGCCAACCGAATGGACTTTGCATCCTGACGCGCAGGCTTATACGCGTGAGCCGATTAGCCGAAGATGAAATTTTGCATCTCGGCACGCTCAGCTATGCAGGCTCTTGCAAGCTGATGCGCCAGAGTGAAAGTGACATGACACACTGCACGAAGGTCCGAGCACCACCACTCCGTGTTGCTTCGCGCGCAGTGTGTCGCAATATTTAGGAGGCAGAGCGGGATGGTGCGGGGAGGAGATGAGAGGTCGGCCTTCTGTGACAGGCACAGCAGTCAGGATGGAGAGCAGAGAATAAACACTCCGTGATCAGTATTGATCACTACTGGTCGCTGAGTGTTTGTAAATAACGGAGGACATAGTATTTACTTACTGTGTCCCCAATTATGAATGAATAGGAAGTGCTCCTTCCTGTTTATTCATGATTGTGAACATAGTAACGGATACTATTTACACGGAGTAGCGACACAGAAAAATCTGCATCTGAGGTCAGTAAATTTGGGCGTGTATAAATGTGAATGCTGTACAGATGTTTACATTTTAAATTGTATGGATCGGAACACAGTGCAAGTTTACTGATCTTTATGGACTGCAGCCAGGTTCAGATCCGTAAAAAACAATGTACTGATACAAATGCTGCATTTTTACAGCTAGAGAAGGGCTCAAAAAATGCTGCGCTTAAATCTGTACAGCGTATAGTTTTTTTCTATCTGAATGCAACAGTATTACATTGTGTGGGCCCGTGTACACAGCTCTGTTGTGTTCAGTAATCTTAAACTGCGTTGAGCGGCAAACAATCAAAGTAGAGATTTATGCATCTGAGTCCATCATTTCCACGCATGCACATTCCGAGATTAAAACCTGAGCTTGAGAAGTGGAAGAATTTTATGGATGGCAATATTTTAAGGCCATTTTTATGGGTCTAACACATGTAAACAGATGCACTTTACAACCACTACATGTGTTTTTGGGTGGAGTGGGGTGGGGGGGTTGCACAGGATCTTGATGACAGAAAGATACTGTGTAGAGATCAGTAGTCTATTAAATGCATTTTCATGGGAAGCCCGAGTAGTGTAATAAACAGCTGGATCTCTGCACCCAGAGGCCACATGTGATGTGTAGAGCCCGTCTGTACAAATCAATGACATACTGCAGCGGAATGCTGGTAAACGTTGCTCTGAATGTGTAGATCCGTACAAGTTCAGATGCACGCTCCTGGACACAGACAGTCTGGGATGAATACCTGTACAAAAGTATACACTCACAGCAGAATTTACCAATGACAAGCCACAGCCTATCATTGACAAGTACAGGCAGGCTGGGCTGTACCTGTGGCTTCCGGGTGCAGAGATCCATCTTTTTTTTTTTCAGTACACCTGTGTGAATGAGTCCCAAGTGTCACCATATACATAACAATCTAACCATACAATCAGCTTTAGCTATACCAAATCTATGTAATATAAGGATCTATCCAATCCATCTGAATTCAATCAGGCAGAACCTTACACTACAGTTGTTAGTAGGGATGCACCGAAATTTCCAAAAGTACCTTTTTTTGCCAAAAATGCAGTGCATCTCTAGTTTCTCTCTTCCCTGCAGGGCTCTGCTCTGTTTCCCTCAAACAAAGAGCAGTGCCCAGTGGAGGCCGGGCAGGAGTGCACTGTAAGCGGCGTCACCGGAGGCCGAGCTCTCCTCCCGCCTTGCCCTGCTCGGCCTCCCATGACAACAAATCAGAATGGTTGAGTGGTGCGGGGGAGGAGACAGCTGTTAGCTGTCAGATGGAGGCTGAGCTGGCAGTGCGGGGAGGAGACAACTGTCACAGGAGGCTGAACTCTCCTCCCCACACCGCCTGCGCAGCCATCTGTGACAGGCAGGGAAGTCAGGATATAGAGCGGTACACAAGCACTCAGCCATCAGTACTGATGGCTGAGTGCTTGTAAATAATTGAGGACATAGTATGCTTACTGTGTCCCCAGTAATGAATGAACAAGAAGTGCTCTACATCACTTCCTGTTCATTCATGATTGTGGACACAGTAACGGATACGATCTCCTCAGTTTATGAATAGTCAGGAGCATTCAGTACAGAAGATTCATGTTCATTCATAACCGGGGCTGCAGAAAAAGATTTAGGACTGTGTCTTCAATCTCTTGTTCTATTTTAACAGGGAAATATCATGACTCTGTTTGGACCCCTAATATTTCCCCAGAGCCCCCAACGGTAAAGTAAAAATAAACAAATAAAATGACAATTATTTTAAAAAGGTTAGAAAAAAATATATTTTCCGTTTCGGCCTGACAAATTGTTTTGATTTTCGCTTTCGGTCGGAAAATTCTAGTTCAGTGCACCTTCTAGTGCAGGGGCGCCCACTATTTTTCGTCTGGAGATCTACTTTTCAAATGACGAGCTCATTGAGATCTACCAACGAAAAAACGCCTGCATTCAGGGGCGGGAGGGGGCGTAGGCTGTGCAGGCAGGCCCCTCGCCCACAGTGCGATCGCCTGCATTAGTGCCTGTGTTCCAGTCCAGTGCGATCCACAAAAATTCTGCGAGCACTATTTTTGCAGATCGCACTGGACCGGAATGCAGGCACTAATGTGCCTGCGTTCCGAGTGCGGGCGATCGCAATGTGGGCGATGCCATTGACTTCAATACAGCTCCACACCCCCTCCCGCACCTGAACGCAGGGAGTCGGCCGGCTTACATTCCAGTGCGCCCTACAGGTCCCGGCGTCCTGTCCTCCCGTGGTGCTCGTGTGGCCGACGTTGCACATGGGGTGTCCTGCACCTTTCCATCTGCAGCGTCTGACACATTCAGCCGGCAGCCGCACGAGCACCACGGGAGCATAGCCGTAGCCAGCTCCTTTTGCGCCTGAGGCAAGGAAAAAAAACAAAGTTTTTTAAATTTATTTTTTACTATTTTTTATTTTATTTTCATTATTTATTTTTATTTATTTTAAATTTTCATAATTTTTTTTTTTTTTTTAACTCTTGGGGGGGCTTCGGGGAAATATTAGGGGTCTAAAAAGCCCCCTGATATTTCCCTTTTAAAATAGAAAAAGAAATTGAGGACACAAAGTCCTCAATCTCTTTTTCTGCAGCCTCTATTCTAAATGAATGGAAAGTACAGAGGCTTCCCATTCATTAAGAAAATATTTTACTATCAAGCTGTTTCTGAATGGGGAGGAGCCTCTGTACAGAGTGCTTCTCCCCATTGAGAAACTCATGAATGAACAGGACGTGATGTAAATCACATCCTGTTCATTCATTTATAACTGGGGACACATAGTACTATGTGTCCCCAGTTATTTACAAACACTGGAGTGATCAGCCGATCGCTCCTGTGTTTGTCCTACACAGAGGATTGGTACATATTACTGACATGTACCGATCCTCTGCCGCTCGTCCACGCACAGGGGGGCTGCAACTTCTCTGGATCCCCCTGCTCTCCCGGGCAGACGCAGCGGTGGGATACCACGAGCCGGGGGGGGCGGAGCCGCTGTGACAGAACGGACGAGCAGTGAGGGGAGAGAGAGGCGCCGGCTGTCAGATCCTGGCCGAGCGTCTCTCTCTCTCCTCACTGCTCTGCATTAGTTAGTGACAGCGGCTCCGTCCTCCGCCCTCCCCCGCCGCCGGTTCCTTCACTTCTTCTCGGATGCCCGCTGGGGAGAACAGCGGGGATCCAGAGAAGCGGCGGGAGGAGAGGACATGGCGATCTACCAGTGATCGCTACGCGATCGACTGGTAGATCGCGATCGACCTTGTGGGCACCCCTGTTCTAGTGGTATGCTCTAAAGGAGATTGTACAATCAGAGTGTAATGTGTGATGTGCTTAGGTTGTTATGACAGTGAAATGTGCAATATGAACTTTTTGCACTGGATCTGGGAAGCGTATGGACCGCACAGTGGCCGTATGGGAGCAGCGTATGGACCGCAGTGGCCGTATCGGAGCAGCGTATGAACCGCGCAGTGGTCGTATGGGAGCAGCGTATGAACCGCGCAGTGGTCGTATGGGAGCAGCGTATGGACCGCACAGTGGCCGCATGGGAGCAGCGTATGGACTGTACAGTGACTATTTATGAGCAGTGTATGAACTGTACAGTGACCACAAGAGCAGTGTATGAACTGTACAGTGACCACAAGAGCAGTGCGCGAACTGTACAGTGACCACAAGAGCAGTGCGCAGACTGTACAGTGACCACAAGAGCAGTGCGCAGACTGTACAGTGACCACAAGAGCAGTGCGCAGACTGTACAGTGACCACAAGAGCAGTGCGCAGACTGTAAACATAAGAGCAGTGCACAGACTGTACAGTGACCATAAGAGCAGTGCACAGACTGTACAGTGACCATATAGGATCAGTGTATGGACTGTACAGTGACCATATAGGATCAGTGTATGGACTGTACAGTGACCATATAGGATCAGTGTATGGACTGTACAGTGACCATATAGGATCAGTGTATGGACTGTACAGTGACCATATAGGATCAGTGTATGGACTGTACAGTGACCATATAGGATCAGTGTATGGACTGTGCCTCATATGAACAGTCCCCACTCTAGAGAAGTGACAGCTGTGTCCTCTCACCTGCATAGAAGCGGATGAGGCAGCCGATCTCGGGCTCCATGCCCTCCTCCTGTACCCGGCACAGATCCCGGAAGCCCAGCTGGAAGAGGTAATCGTTCTGGACATGGAGGGGTCTCTCATGCGGCTCCAGTCTGCGGCTGCTCTCCCCATGTAGTTGTACGTACAGAGATCCGGGGGTCTGGACGTCGTGCAGAGGCCGGGCAGGGACAGTGACAGCCCGGGCAGGCGGCGGCTCCGCACTCAGTTCCTCCACAGAGGAGGAGGAAGATGAAGAAGAGGAAGCGGCTCCGCATTGGAAGATCTCCAGTCCCTGGCAGACGGCCGGGCTGTCACCGTGTTCCTCCTCGGTGTTTCCCCAATCCTCAGCAGCAGAGCCGAGTTGGCGTTGGACGCCGCCGCTGTCGAGGTGTGGGAGGCAGCAGGGGAAAGCGAGAGCTCGACCGGCGATTGGGTGCCATCAGTTGCCGCCGGGCGCCTCTTCTCATCCCGGGTTGCTGCGGGCTGCTGTGAGGGCGATGAGGCGGGAGCCCCTGACGCTTGCACAGAAATCATTTCTGCCTTCTATGCCCGAATCCCGAGCATCCCACGAGAGAACGCGGAGCCCCGAGCACTCCACGGGGAGGGTGGGCCGATTCTAGGAAGCCCCGGCTCTGCCCCCCGCCATCATGGAGGTGATGTTGATAATCTAGCGCTCCCCTCCTAAATTGCTCGAGCTAGGCAGCCCCGCCGCTCCATACACGAGGGGTGTGCCCGGCCAGCCTCATACATATTAACCAGCTGCGGGAGGCCGCGAGAGGGCTCATTAATATCTAGCCAAGGGACAGCTCGGAGGCTCCTGTCACTCTGACGTGCCTGTACGTCAAGCGCGTCGCGGTGCATGCCGGGATATGTAGTGTCCCTGTGGTATCCGCGGCTGGGGAATGTGTGAGGCGGGGCTCAGAACTGTCCCTGTCACATGGGATTGTCTGCGCTGCTGATTGGGCACATAGAAGACACGCGTTTTCGCTTTGGATTTCAAGGTGTTCAGTGCTGCGGCGTGTTTGTGGAGTCGTCACCTGCTTTTCAAAGGGGATGTAGGGTTTCCCCTTGAAGAGAAGGTGATGGAAGCAGATGAGCTTGATGTAAACGACTTTTCATTATGTGTCCGTGGTATAAAATCCTATGTATAAAGGGGGACAGGGAACTTGGGGCATATAGACGACCAACTGGCTCCTGTTATCAGAAAAATAACCAGGACTGACTGTAGGTCCTTGTGTGTTGCATTTGCTTTTCTTTGCCACGCATCGCCTATTGATTTGAATGGGTGACAAACGTGGGAAAGTAGCTCATGTAGCAGCTTCTGCTACAGTCGCATTGCATTTTTTCACCATGGCGTTTGTGTGCATGTAACACATCAATGTGTTTGGTAAAAACACATTTTCCTGGCTGCGTTTGGGGCGCCATGAACAAGTAATGGCCCCACAAACGCATTGCACGTTCTTGACTTGTTTCTGTGTACAGGCGTCAATGCACACGGAACACAAAGATGTGAACGACTTAGGGCTCATTCACATGAGATGCGTCTTCTGCATTCACTCGTCTGCTTTCTGGTGTCTGAATTCCCCCTTGTGCAGTTACAATGCTGGTCATACTTTGCTTTCAGGATTTCTGCACTGGAATTCCAGACACCAAATAGTTTTAAAGGCTGGCCCACCTCCTTCCTGCACATTCCTATTGGTCAGTAAGGCTGGCCATCAATCAATTGTTATTGCAGCACAATTGATTGGCTCCCTTTTTGATTCTGCCTATCACAGTCTTAAAGGAGAATTATGAGGTGAGTGATTTTCACTCAGCCCCATAATCTGAGCCGATCTGTGATAATTAAACTGTCACACGTCGGCTCAGTAGATCGGGAAGTGAGTGAACACATAGCGGCGCTCGCTCACTTCTCGATCTATCTCTACAGAGAGCCGTGACTGTCACTCACGGCTACCTGCAGGGATTCCCCCTTCCCCTGTCCGATCCTCCAGTGCTTGCTGGCGAAACGGACGGTGGAGGGGGCTTGCACACCTGGCTCTGCCTCTGGACAGGCAGAGCCAGCTGTCAATCCCGCAGCTGGGTGGATCTAGACAGTATTGTCGGGATTGGTCCCGGCTGCGGCGTCTCAGTATACCGTGAGCTATACTGAGCTTTGGGTCACAGGAGAACGCTAGTTTGTGTTCTCCCGTGACCCTTAGGAGAACTATGGGGAAAAGCCCTGACCCCATATTTCTCCTTTAAAGGTGAACTCTAGTCACAACATGTTCAGTTAAATATATTCCTCAATAGCCACAAAAGGATATAAATCCACTTGGTGTGCACTTACTGCCTCTGCAACCTCCGATATTACTTTGCAAAAGTTGCATTGACATTATCACTGTGCTGCCTTTGCAGAGAGCAGAGTTTTGGGAGGGACCCAGCAGGCTCCATCTACTACTGGGTGCCTGCAGAAGACTGCAGGAGAGGGTGGATACAAGACCACTCACTCTGCACATGGAGAGAGAGCAGCAGTGACTGGTCTGTATTACTGGAAGCTCCTGCACAGAGGTAAGGTTTCACACTGGATTACTGCACCGATCTGGAGGAAATACACAAAGCACACCAAGATTCAAGTAAGAATACACACACCTCTTATATATAGTAATTTATTAATTGCTTGTCTCGGAGTTCAGCTTTCATTCCGCTGCACGAGGACTACAGCACAAGAGGTTGATACAAAGTGAATGAAGTAAATTTACAGTTATCGTGTTTCAACTTACTGGGAAGATAATGCATGGAATACGATTGGTTGCTGTGGTCAATCTTTCTTAAAGCACAACTCCCGGCACAATAGCTAACTGTCCATCTGCTCTAAAGCCATCTGTCATCATCTGTACTGCCATGTTCACCCTGCATGCCAGTGGAAGTCCAGCTCCCGTACCACGGTACTGCCAGGCCCACTGAGGCTTTAAAATAGAATTAAAGCCAATTCTTTGTTTTTCTTTAATATAGTAAGGGAGAGTTATAACACCAGTCAGCATTTTTTCCATCTGTGTCCCATTGGGGAGATTTCCCTTCACTTTCTGTCTGGTAGCCACAACAGTCAGGGAGACGAAATCCCTCCAAAGAGCAGGAAATCCCTGGTGATCAGCAGAATCACTAAAACTAGTGTCTCCACTGGGAGATCTCCCATGTATTCCTGTTCTAATGACAACCAAAATTTGGATTTCTTTTTCCACTTATAACAAGCACAAACAGAGCTAGTGAATCTCCCTAATGGGGACAAAGACAGCAATAAAAACCATGGAGCGTTGTGGTGAATCACCTCCACTCCATACAGTGTGTGGACCTCTTCATTCTTTTTTTGTGGTGCTTACGGTGATAATACAGAGGGCGCCGTGTTTCTCCAAGACACAGAGTAGAAGATCACCACCACTCAGTGGCGTCACTAGGGGGGTGCAGCCCACACCCGGGTGACACCAAAATGACTGACAGTGATTTTGGTGTCTCCCCCTCTGAAAAGTCGGGTACTCGGTCATGAACCAAGAACCCGGCAGTTGCACGAGAGAGGAGGGGACCCGGCGGCATACTTTATCCCACCGGGTAAACGGCCCCTCCTCTCTCTGTAATGTGACGTGCATGATGATGGCGTGTGCGTCATGACGTCCCTGCCAGCACTCAACAGGTGAACTATTTTAGGTTTTATTGAAGTAACAACACGTCGGAAATGTGTCCTCAAACCAACATTTCGGGGCCATGCAGGGTCCCTTCTTCAGGGCGACATAGTTGTTGGAAATGTAACAGCATATACTGATATACTTGTGTACTTTGTCTTTTGAGCTGTGGATGGCGCTGTAGTGCATCCTGAGGCTTGAAAAAGAGGGCATCCCTCGAAACGCGTAGCCGTCTTCCCACTGAGAGCTTTCATCTCATGTACAGCTCTCCACCACTTTGGATTTACTTTTACTGCAAGGCTTCTGACAGCCCTGAGACACGAGCCCAACAGAATCTGTGAACACACGGCGCCCGGCGTCTCACAGCCGTTCGCGGCTCCTCCCTCTCTCTCTTTCCAAGCTGCCGCGGCTCGGCCTGGCCAGCTGAGTACGTGGGCTGCTCCTCTGCTCCACACTCCTTCCAGACCCGCCACCATGGTGATCTTCTACCTGACAGGCATTCTAATCCCTTTAACATTTAAGGGCTCATGCACATGGGAATGTCCCAGAGCATTTTTTTTTCATAAAGCAGAAAATACACCTGCTATTGCGACACCTGGGTGCTGCAGCTGCTGCACTTGTCTATAGCAATGTATGTCTGTACAGGCGCAAGTTTCTGAGCTCAAAACATTCTCATTAGGAAACTTACCTGTGTTCACATGCATGTGCAAAGTCCAGTAACAGTATTTACAGTATACACCCATGTTTTCTGTCCATACATTGCTATGAACAGGAAGCTGCAGCAGCTGGGGCTCCTGGGCGCCACAAATACAGACATTATACACTGTAGGAAAGCACACCTGTATTTGGTTTGAAACACACCCATGTGCACAAGTGTTATTAAAGTTATTAAAATATAACTACAATGTAACTATAAATTTGTTGTACTGGCCGAAAGATTGCTTTATGGACTGCTTGCTTGAGGAATCCTCTATGCAAATAATGATTAGCTCTAGGTAATTTACAACGATAGATTCTGTGGAGTAAGCGAGCTGGTTTGCATTTCTAAAGCGCATTTTTGTATCCAGAAAATGAATTATTAACATTTGCCACCTGAAAGGAGTAAACTAGAATTGCACATCATCTACGTTGGGAGATAGCTGCCACCCTGTGGATGAAAACATTGTTACAGTGGATATAGGACCACAATGCGGAATGAGGATTTCCACTTTTGTAGCCAAAATGGGGACAACACTTATTTGATGTGTTAGATGTTTCTCATTGACATAACATAGCTTAAAAAATAAGTACAATTAAATTGCTGCCAGCAAAAAAACATTCAGGTCAGAAAGAAAAGTTATCCACAATGTTTCTCATTGACATAACATAGCTTAAAAAATAAGTACAATTAAATTGCTGCCAGCAAAAAAAACATTCAGGTCAGAAAGAAAAGTTATCCACTGCATTGAATTTGACTCTGGAATGCAAGGGAGGTGGGGAGAGTAAGGTTTATGATAATGAACATAGTCTGTACTGTGCTGGCAGGTGCTATTATCAGTTGTAAACTAGATTTGGGCACTATGTGCCCTAACAAAGGGCTAAAGATCTAGAAGAATTGTATGTTAATGAGGGGGATCCAGTCTGTCCCTACTAGGGCAGCCGGAGTTTCCTGTTACTAAAATTAAGAGAGAGGCTCCAAAGGCCTGCTACTCAGAGACATCTAAGAAGGGAAGTAATTATTTTATATAAAAAATATTTTTAGGTATGCTGTGTAATTAGGAATATATAAGAAACGTATAGTGGGGTTTCTCAAACTTGACTGCAAAAGTGGTAATCCCCTTTAAAAATCCTCAATAGAAATAGATAAATACCTCAGATATTGGAGTTAAAGGTTACCCCAATTGTGGGAATTGTTTAGTGTTTCTAACCAGAATGAGCAAACCAAAAAGAAGAAAAGTTCAACAGAAGCACTGGATACAAATTACTTCCCTTTATTGAGACATTGGAAATGGTGTAGAATACCACAAATGCATAAAACACCCCAAAATGAAATTTAAAATAATTAACAACAACCACCACACAGTCCTGCATTCATCAGTCATGCCAGATGGTACCGGTACTAGGCAGCGGTGATAATTGCTGGCGGCAATATATAGAACAAGGTGCATCAATAACCGTTCTGTATGGAAGCGAGGTAACAAGGTCCCCAGCCAGCTAATAGTGAGTATGTTACAGAAGATAAATGGCATGGATGCTCATGAGCTGCTATAATTTTTCACGTCATGTATTATTCATGTCATGTGTTGTGACTGACAATGTCCAGCATAGAGAGGCTTTTTAAAACAGCCTCCTTATAAGCACAGTTTCTTCTTAGAGAGTAGACTCCCACATATATCCAACAGAGCCACCAAGTAAGTAACTAACAGACTGTTGGGAACAGGCATTTCAACATAGCAGGGTAATGAGGTTGAAGTCACTTAAGACCATTTAGGGCTGCAAGCAGGGCAGCCATCAGAAATCTTAGGGCCCCTTACACGGCTTTAGGCCGGGCCACCCCCCCTGCACGCCGCTGGATGCAGGGCTTAGTGATGCGCTGGACACAGGACCCACCTGAGAGTGACCCTGCAGAGCCCACCATAGATGCTGCACAGCCCATCTGAGACTGTCTATGGTGGGCTCTGAATGGGTCTCAGGTTGGCTGGTCAGGGCTGCATCCCTCCCTCCTTTCCTTCCTTCCTTCCTTTCTAGCTCCTCTTACCTGCACACATGGCCTCGTCTGCCACCGGACCGGCCAGAAGTGACGTCACATCCTGCCAGTCCGACATCAGACGAGCAGCGTCGCTGATGGGGCCCTAGCTTGTCTCAAAGCTACTGGAGCGACAATGCCTGGGCCCTGCGCTGCTAGGGCCAGGCCTCCGCCTCTTCGACCTTCACCGTCGGCCGATAGTCATGTAAGGGACTTGGGCGGGCCCCCCAGGCTGCCCGGGCCCCTTACATGAGTATCTGCCGTACCCCCCTGATGGCTGCCCTGGCTGCAAGGCTTCACAAACACTCAAAGCTGTTTGTTGTATGCCTCAAGCTGCCACAAGCATATACTATACCTTCTCCCATGCACTTACTGAGTAGGGTCGTTGCCGGTTAAACTCCATCCTGCTAGTCCTTTGTTATGTGCTAGTATACCATGACTGTCCTGCATGCTGCTCCTAAACACACTGGAAGCCACATAGCAGCCGATGTCAAAGCAGTTCCTGAACATCCAGCAACTTGATTAGACCCAGATAATGGCGGGAGGTTGAGTGGCTTGACCACCAATGTGTTTTGTCCACCTACACGTGGACTTTCTCAAGGTGTACCTTCCGAGAGGTGATAAAGTCCATTTATACCTGTGGTGCACATAGATCTGCCCCTTCCTTCCTTGAACTCAGCCAACAGGCTACCTAACCCTTTACAATGCCAGAATACTATCATTATCCCCACTAATAAACAGGATACAACAGGAAGAAAACACAGAAATTCATGAAGATTAATCTCCCACATCTACTGAATCATATTTGGGGTAACTATCGCTAAGCCCCTTTATAGCCATCCCAAAGAATATATCCTGTAAAAAAAAAAAACACACTGCAAGGATGCATTACATAAAAAGCAAGAAATATATGACCACAGGCACTCAGAAATAAAGAGGACCATATGCAGTATAAAGATCTATAGTGGTATGCGCCATGCATGTGTCCCCACGGTGCCATGCGTTTTGCATTGATTTAGATTTGTTTGAACATCCCCAAAAAAGTTGCTGTTTCGTTAATTCAAAAGTTTCACAATAAATCTAAAAAGATCCCCTTGGTAAACTATAATAGACGTGTCGAACTGTTTATGGAAGTAATATTCAATGAGATTAAACAAATTGATTGGTGTGATTTGAAGATGATCACTGATGACTTAACAAAACAGGAAAGAGTGGCATTGAAGGCATTAATGAATCTACTTCCAAGACAACACAGTTTGATGGTATAAAGATGTACAAATTACGACCATTAGATGGCGACAATAATTACATAATATAAGCACATACGTGATTATTGAGAGTGAAAGTACTTCACACATGGACTACAAATTATTATTATTGGTCGTTTTCTGTTAGTTCTGTTTTAGTTGTTGATGAAATTAATATTATTCTTACTATTATTCATTTATTGTACATGTATGACGCTCGGACATATTCTGCAGTGATCTATAGAGAACATTGAATCATTCACATAGGTATCTGCCCTAGAGAAGCTTACTCTCTAATATTCTGGACATAATCACACACTTATATACTGTACATTTATATAGCCCTCACCTATTGTGTGGTGCTGTACAGGGAACACTGTTCAGTTTGTGAATCAGAGGAACTTAAATTTGAATATTCCCAACACATCCAATCCCCAATGTATGAACATTGGAATTATTCCAAAGTGATTTTATAACTTGATTCTAATAATGCTTAATTTGACCTCCAAAACAAACATCCTCCACCAAAAAATCTAATTGATTGGAAAAAAAGAAAGACACCAACACCCCATTCACACCTTTCTGTACCAGTGCATTAGCATTAATGGGCATTATGTCACCTGTTAACAACAATGCATAGGTGTGAAGCTGGCCAAACAGTGGCCACTTTAGTAAGTACATCTGCTTGTTAACACAAATAGCCATGAGTGAATCATGTGTATGGAACTCATCACATAAAGACATGTAGACATGGTCAAGAGCTTCAGTTGTCATTTAAATATAATAAATGTTTATTCAAGTATTTTACCAATAATACAAGAAGAAAGGAGAAAAAACAAAACATACTCTTCATCCAATGCCATCAAAGTTGTAGTCAATATCATATATCATCATACCATAACTCTCGACATATTACATAAAAATTTATAAAAATGTATTCAACATAGCTTACAAAAGCAAAATTTTCCTGTCTCTATATATAATTAAAGCTGTTATTATATGTCATATACACTGAGTGGCCTGATTATTATGAACACCCCATCAGTGCTTCGTTGGGCCACGAGATGACTCCACGAGATTACTTTGTTGGGCCGCCTCGTGACTCCACGAGATGTTGAAAGGTGATGCGAGGAATCTGACACTGCACTGTTGCCCTTCTGTTGTCTTGTACCAGGCCGTCAGACTGGTCGCTGACGGCCACAATTCGCACATTCAGACCCAGATTTTCGGCTGACAGTCCAGTCTTTAAACACTTTAACAAAAAGCTGCTCTTGAACATTTAACAAATTCTGCTGTTTTGCTGATACTCGCTCCATGGCTCCGAGCGCCAACAATCATCCCACGTTCAATGGCTGTTAAATGGTGTTGTTTACCCATATCTTCAGAAAAAAAATCACTTTTCCTGTCGTGGTAAACAAACTTGTTCCATATTCATAATGGTCTGGCCCTCTAGCAACTTCAGCTAAAAATCATAGCTAATTACAGCTAATTTGCCTACAAACTTCAGGTGGTCATAATAATCTGGCCACTCAGTGTATATTAACTGATGGCCCTGTATATAGAAAATATAAGACTAGTGCCTATCTATTTATTGTGAAAACAAAAGGATCAAATATATAAAAAACTGGGAGTGGGGCAGAAAAAGAATAGGAAACAGGGGCAGCACCCAGATTCCTATTTCAAGATCTTCTAATCTGTTAGTTGACATGCCCACATATTTCATAGGTAAGCGGAAAACTCTAAACACGACTTAAAATTCTCCAATTGAGACCAGGCCATCATATAGTTCTTAGATATATTCTCTTCCATAAATAGCACATTTTCCATAGTTTGAATTCCATTTATCTCACTTAGCTATTCCACAAACAGAGGGAGCCTTTGTAGATTTCCAATATCTGGCTATTAACGCCCTTGCGGCTGTCAACATTCTTAATGGATTTATAAGAACCAGGTATCATAGGCAATATTGTAATACATGGGTCTGAAGTTAAAGAGTTACCCATCATCCTATTATGAATGGTAAATATCTTGTTCCAAAAAGTCCGAAAATTAGGGCATTCCCACGAAATATGAAGCATGGAACTTTTCCCTGTTAGACATCTCCAACATACCTCAGATGAATAAGCCATTTAAAAAACATGAATATCTTGAGGACACCTATACATTCTGGAAACCAATTTATAATTTCTCTCTTGATGTACAGCCGATAGATACATTTTATGAATTAAGGAAAGGGACCATTCTCCGAGATTGATACACCAAGATTTTTCTCCCACTGATTTAAAAAATGAAGCTCTGTGTGGGCATAAGCCTTAAGGAGAAATTTATATATTTTAGACTATGTGTGACAAGGCTTCTGCTCCTGCGTAAGAAGTTTCTCAAACTCTGTCATTAGTCGTGATAGAACAGTAAAAGGTTTCACTAAGGTAAGAAAATTTCGTAGTTGGAACCATATATATTTTTGGGAACCCAAGCAAGAAGAAAAAAGGACAGTGAAGGCATTTCATTACTAGACCAAATTCAAGAAAGGTATGTGTGTATAGTGCAGCGGGAAAAGCTGGGTTAAAAAATAACAAAGTCATAGGTTCCCGCCAAGAGGATAAGTTGTATTGATTGATTCCACACTCATAAAGTATTGGTTACACGAAGGGGGAGCGTATCCTGTTTAGGTTGGGGTTGAGGTAGTATCCATGGCATTCCCATCAAATTTATTGATGATAATGTTTGCTCAATGGTAACCCACAGTTTAGACTGAGTATTGTGGAACCAGTCAACTATCCTGGTCACCACTGCAGCTTTATAGTATAATGATATATCGGGAAGACCCAGTCCCCCATGTTGTTTGGGTCTGATCAAAATAAGTCTATTTATCCTAGGATGTTAATGATATATCGGGAAGACCCAGTCCCCCATGTTGTTTGGGTCTGATCAAAATAAGTCTATTTATCCTAGGATGTTTATGTCCCCAAATAAATTCTTTAATCATCCTGTGCAGAGTACAGAAATATCCGGATGGGGGCTGAACCGGAATAGTTTGAAAAATATATAACATCTTAGGTAAGATCTTTACTATATTTATTCTCCCCATCCACAAAAAACAGGTATTATTATATTTCTTAAGAAGATTTGATACAGAATGAAGCAAGGGACAATAATTAAGGTCTGTTAAGTTATCTACAGTAGATCACATGGAATATAAACCTCTAAATATTTAATCGCTTTAGATTGCCAACTGAAGCAAAACACTTTTTTAAGATGAGACAAGACAGAAGAAGATAAGGAAACATTAATTGCTTCTGTTTTTTCATAATTTACTTTAAAATTACTAAGTGAGCCAAATGTATCAAATTCCTTAAGCAGTACCGGAATAGACAGTATAGGATGTGTTACATATACCAAAAGATCATCCGCATAAATGGAGATCTTATGGTGATTAGTGCCAGATCGAATACCTTGGATATCTGTATTACCGCGGAAAGCAACAGCCAAATGCTCCATCACCAACACATAGAGAAGGGGTGACAAATGTGCCTCGCAGCGTTCCTGATATTAAAGGAATCTGAGAGTTACACCTCGCAGATGGGCCCCTTTACTAAATTATCTTACATGTCGGCATGGGAAGCTGAACTAGGGACTACTCTCTCTATTGATGATTGGCAACAGTGCTCCACTCGGTTGATTTAGCCTTGTTGAATGTTTCTTTGTTGGAAGCCAACTATAAAGTTTTTTCTAGGTGGTACCTAGTGCCCTGCAGGTTGGCAACCATGTTTCCGGGAACCAGTCCCCTGTGCTATAGTGTTTGCGATCTTCCAGGAACCATGCTCCATACTTGGTGGCATTGCCCTAAATTGCATCCTTTCTGCATCAGGTTTTGTTGCCCTGGTGTTTAGAGTACTCGGTATCCAAGTACCGCGGGACCCGCAGCATCAGTTATTGAATAAGCCAATGCCGGGCGTCTCTAAACCGCACGGCAAACTTATCTTCTTTTTTTCTAGCTGCCAAAATTTCCATTGCCCAGGCTTGGAAAACACCAACAGTCCCATTCTCCTTTATCACATCCAAACTCAACTGGATTATGGTACATGAAAAGCTATACACTGAGTGGCCAGATTATTATGACCACCCCATCAGTACTTCGTTGGGCCATGAGATGACTCCACAAGATGACTTTGTTGGGCCGCCTCGTGACTCCACGAGATGTTGAAAGGTGATGCAAGGAATTTGACACTGCACTGTTGCCCTTCTGTTGTCTTGTAGTGGTCTCGCCACTCTCCGTTCTGCCCTAACATTGACTAGTCGCTGACGGCCACAATTCGCACATTCAGACCCAGATTTTCGGCTGACAGTCCAGTCTTTAAACACTTTAACAACAGCTGCTCTTGAACATTTAATGAATTCTGCTGTTTTGTTTTGCCGATACTTGCTCCATGGCTCCGAGCACCAACAATCATCCCATGTTCAAAGGCTATTAAATCGCGTTGTTTACCCATATCTTCAGAAAAAAATCGCTTCTACTGTCGTGGTAAACAACCTGTTTCCCTATTTTTAATGGTCTGGCCCTCTAGCAACTTCAGCACGAAATTATAGCTAATTATAGCTAATTTGCCTACAAACGTCAGGTGGTCATAATAATCTGGCCACTCAGTGTATAGTGTATTGCAGGATCGACAATCTCAGTTTGCGGCTATATGGGAGCCCTGGTTAAACTATACTGGTATCTTGGACATGTCTTGAACAACACCCATCACACGCTGCAATTGCTATCAGAGGGGGTCGAATGTCCAGAGCCTACATTCTTTTCCATTTAGTCTTCACCTCTTTTCCCCTTATTCTTTCCCTTCTGTTGTTCTCTCCTAGGATTAGCAGAACAAATGCCTTCGTGACCTATTAAGGTTCGGAATTGGACAGATGTGCCTTCAGTTGATGATACTACTTGTTATACTCATAGAGTGTTTGGTTATTCAGAACTACAAGACTGATTGCTATTATGGGGTTTGGATTTACTGATTCTGATGTTCTAGACTTTAGTGCCTCCCTGCTCACGTGGGGGAGAAAATGCTTTACTTTCATTCTTGTACTCACCTTTCTGTTTTTGTGTTTCCTGTGTTATTTTGTATAACGAAAAATCTCTTACTTAAATAATAAAAAAAACTTTGAATGTAAAGGAATCTGAGAGTATACAATTAGTGCGGACCTTAGCTATAGTATTTTTTTATAATGCAACTATTTTCTGAAATAAGTTTAGACCTATACCGATTTGCAGTAAGGTTTCCTCCAGAAAGCACCATCCTATCCTATCAAAAGCTTTCTCAGCGGCTACTGCGAGAAGGCAGGTAGGTATAGAGTGGCGCTGAGCATATTCAATTAATGAAATGGTCTTTGAGGTGTTATCCAGAGATTCTCGCCCCTTTGTAAAACCTGCTTGGTCAAGATGTAAAAGTGTAGGAAGAATGGGTTTGAGCGGTTCTGAAATAATTTTGGAATATCTACGGATATCCAAATTAGTAAGAGAAATAGGTTGATAATTACCACATATGGAAGAATGTTTTCCAGGCTTTGGTATAACTGTAACATGTGCTTCTAGAATCTGAGAAGAAAAATATATTTGTGGGGAAATATGTAATAAATAACATAGGAGATAGTATGTCTATAAAGCTTTTATAGAACCTAGGAGTAAAGCCATCCGGACCAGGGCTCTTTCCAAGTCCCAAAGAGGAGATGGCATATTTAATTTCTTCTTCCCTAAAAAGGTTGCTCTAAATCTTCCATCGTTATCTGAGGAAACGAAGGGTGTGAGGTATCAGCTACGTACTGACGTAGTTGTTCACGAAATGCTACAGGATTCATGTCTGAAAATCTATTGGGAATATTGTACAATGTATCATAATTTCGTAAATCGTAAATTGCTTTACCTAGATGTGATTGTATCACAGGAATAGAATTATTCAGTTGTGATTTGACCAAACATTAGAAGAGGGAATATATATGATTATTGTGACTTCTAGTGATTTTTTTGATGCCAAATGTGGTGGTGAGGTTTGCAGAAAAAAGGTACAAGGGACAAAAAAACATCAAATTTGGTGGGTAAAAACACCTGGTTAATGAGAGAAATTAGAATGGCATGGCCAAACTTGCTTCCGGGAAGTCAAGAGATACTCAAATGACCATTTTTATAACAGTGGCGTCAAGAAGCCTTCTTCAAATGCTCAGAACATTTGAATAGGAAAGGCTACAATGGTAAAATACCAACACCTTATTCCATTTCTGAATAGAGCAGCAAACAAAATTAGTACTCAGCTTCAAACAGAAGGGGCAAGGCACATTTGTAAAGCATAACTGCTTTTTTTTATGTGCTGGAGGATTATTTTTCGAAGCACCTGTTCCCTGACTGTCTTAAGACCCTACAGCTGCTTTATAAACCAACATTATTTGGGTTTAGCTTTGTCAGCTGTACAACATCTTATTACCTGCAGATGTCAGTTGTGCTAAGCTTTACTTAGTTGACGTTACAATAACACATGATCTAGCCTTGGAGAAAACAGTTGTCATGAATAAGCACAATAATAAACCAAAATAGTTATTTTAAAAGTGAGAAATACTTCTTATAAAGCCCAAAGTGCAATTAGTTTATTGATTAACAGTCCAGGACAATCTTACCCAACACTTTTAGAAATACATCAGTTCATTGGAGAAGAGTATGTGCATGCAGCTTGAATCTCTCATGGCGCATATTAGAGTTTGTCCTAAGGAGGGGAAAGACCCTTCAGTCTGTACCAGTTACAGACCATTCTCACTAATCATTTAACTGTACACTAAAATTTTGGCTAACAGCTATGAAGTGACCAGGTGGGTTATGTGCCTGGTAGCGAGGTCAAGGATTACCATTTGCCACTGTGAATACTAATGACTAGGGGGAGAGAGCTCAGAGAGTGTACATTTACATATACTGCTTTCAAAGCAGAGTGGCCATTTTTAAAGTAGCCATGAGGAGATGAAAAGGACAGATAATAATAAAGTAAGTTTCTGTGTTCATATACAGCAACTGCATATGCCTGCTTCATGTACACTCAGAAAAAGGTGGAAAATTGACTTTAAAGCTCTAAAGCGTATCCAGACCCACAACCAATAATGTAATATATTTATTACAGTTTGTTTTTCTTTTTTTCTTTCTTTTTACCTGTTAATCGTGCAAATAACACACTCCCTGCCCTGGGTGGCTACGATCACTTCTCCACTGTATCCATGGAGGGAGCCATGGTTGTCACCCAGGCTGGACTTCAGACAAGTGCTTCCTTTATTCAGCCTGTTTGTCTATCTCCATTACATGGGAGATGGGGAAATTAGCAGTTTACAAAATAAAGACAACATTGTTTTTGCTTTCAGTTCACCAGAAGTGACATGGACACTGCAATTCTGGCATGTCCAACAGGTATTTTCTATGCTTGCTGAAAATGTTCCTAGCTTACAAATTTGCTGTCACCACATTTTAACACTGTTAAGCTGCAATATATAAATTGTCTGCACTTGGGTTTAGTTCTCCTTTAACCACCTCCCGTCCACCGAACGTTCAGAAACGGCCGGACCGGAGTCTTCTGGATGCGGGTGGACGTCTTTAAGCGCCCACTGGTGCGCACAAACGGGAAACCAACGGTAAACGGGAATTTTAAACAGCCCGATCGCTTGTATGCTGCATGTCTCTGTACCCCCCCACCCATACCTCTCCTCACCGTCCCCGCGATACTGGGCATCCGATCGGGGACCGTCAGTGTGGGTCCATGTGGCTCTGTGCACAGGGAATGGAGGGAGCTCAGTACACGATCTCCCTACGCTCTCCTCCCCAGTCTCTGAATGCAGGAAGTGATATTTACTACATCACGTCCGCATTCCTCTGTCAATATCCGGTAAGGAAACTGGAGAGAAGCTGGTGAAGCAGATCTGTGCTTCATCAGCTTCTCTGGGGGTCTTAAGAGACCCCCGATGTCTCCATAAAGGGGATCTGTCGCTGTAATGTGATATCACATAGGGGGATTCTTATCCCCCTATGTGATAACAATAAAGTTGTGTAAAAAAAAAAAAAGTAAACAAAAAATTAGTCACAAAATAAATAATATTTACACACAAAAAAAACCCAAATTTTTTTTAAGTCCCCCACCCCCACACAGATGCGCAAAAATGCGTTAGGTGCACCTACACGCAAAAACTACGATTGCGCCAATTACGCAGCACTTGTTATACATCATTGCGAACGTCAGAGTGATAATTTTAGGGCCATCAATCGCTGTTAAAACTAAACTGATGAGCGGTAAAATCTTTTAAAGTGTCGTCTATGGCCAATTTTGGGTGTGGTAGCCTTTTTGCAATTTTGCGGGCGTGCGCAATTTTAAGGCTTGACATGTTTGGTGTCTATTTACCCGCAGTGACCCCATCTTTCATATTTTACAAAACAATTGGGTAATAATAAATGTTTCCTAACATAGTAAAGGGAAAACTGTATTTTTTTTTTTTTTAAATTCATTTTTGGTACTTTTTCCATTATAATGGTAAAAAATAGAAAACCCCAGTGGTGATTAAATAGCACCGAAAGAAAGCTCTATCTGTCCCCAAAAAATGGTATAACATTTATTTCAGTACAGCGTTGCATGATGGAATAAATGTCAGTCAAATACCGCAGGGCTGAATACTGAAAAAGGGTCTGGACAGGAAGGGGATTAAAGCACTCCTTGTTAATCTGTTGCAACATTCTACCTAGAATAATCATCTGAACATGTCGAACCTGCAAGCATGAGTCTAATCTGAATTAAAGCCATAAAGTCAACAACTTTTTGAAAAATTTTGTTTGTTGTAGTAAAAAGGTAAAAGTGGGAACATAATACTATTTTACAGATGAATTTGCATATAAAACAATGGTCGCTGTTTTATTCCAATGTCTTTTGGAAGCACTTAGAACAAGTGTATTTGTTGTGTTTTTAGCTTAGCTCACAGGAAGTGCAAGGACACTCCATTTCTGTCAAGTTCAAGGTATTTTCTGTACTTGATGAAAAAATGTTTAGATTGAAAAAGGAAAAAAAAAATTATGCAGCCACCACATTTAAGGACTGTTAAGCTGCAGAACATATAAAAATTGTCTCTTGGAAGCACTTATACCAGTGTACTTGGTTGAAATGGAGTCTCTTCTTGGTTCCCTCTTCTGTATTCATCCGGTTTGTGTTGGTTGTCACTATAGGCCGATGGTGCATATTCATGAGACATGTGATTTTTCCTGAAGTCGCGGACAGTTCTGATGTATAACCCACACAATATGGAGCTTGGCAAATACAAACCACAAGCAATTAGACCAAATATGGCAACAGCAGCATCACCCCCTTGCACCTCACAGTTCATCCAGGTATAGCCACGGCCGGCATATAGTCGCTCTCTAGTCTTGCAGATGTCAGTAGCGTTCACCTGTTTGATAAAGTGCAGGTACAGACCAACTGCGACAACATAACCCAAACAAGCAATGGAATCAAAAATTAGCTCTGCAAAAAGCAGCTTGATGGACACCCTATGTATGGGCTTAGCGCCCAGAATCAAGAAGACGATTGTAAGTCCGCATATAACCAAGCTGAAGGCCACTCCAACATATACTCCTGGTGCTCGCAGTTGACTGTACTGCAGGTCTGCATCCCTTACTTTCTGCAGCTCTGTGCCTTCAAATGGGGTGTACATTGAATCAATGCTGAAAGAGCCAAAACCAGCAGCAGATGTGTAGCCAGAGAGAACAGCATATGATGTAATAACACAGATCAGCACTAAGATACCAGTTGTTATTTCCACAAATTGCAGGATGCCTATAAAAAGAGAAGACGGAGGTTAGCACCTAATAGAAAATATGAATGCATTATTATCAGTTTTATTATAGAAGTTTATGACAAAGCAGTGACAGTTTATAGCTTTAGATATGGTTTAATATCAAATTAAAAATGGGTTATAAATAAACCAGTTCAAGTAACAAGGATCATTTGCAAGTTTTCTTTTTCACATATTATATTTTGACATTACTGCTGGTCCATTCCTAGAGTTTTCTGCACTTTTTGAATTGTTAAAAGCTAAAGTGTTGTGTACGCATATAGTACCTTCCTCTTGTTCCCTCTCCCCTAGATCAATCTCCAAGTAAATACTTTCAATCAAATGATTTAGTTTAAGAAATACCTGTTTTGAGATCCAATGATGTCAATACTGGGTCTGTCTGCTGCTCTTTGCTTTGAGTTTGGTGGACGAGGGCGGCAGGCTCCTGTAAATGTTGCAGATTTCTGCCTCAGATCTTTTTCAAAGCATTATATGAAGGAACACATCCCTGGGATCCCTTCAGATGTGCCTGCTTCTCACTGCTGACTACTGGGTGCTGCACACTTTCGCTGAGCAATCTGCTTACCCGTTTCATACACATCTAAAAGGGATACCAGGGATGTGTTCTTTAACATAAAGCTCAGTAACAAAATAATTGATGGCAGGGAAAGCGAATAGCTGTGAGAAAGGGGGCCAACAATAGTACGGATCAAAGGGAGAAGTGATTGATGAATGATCAGACAGGAAATTAATGGAGATTAATTAGTTTCAACACAAGAGAGAACACGTGTGTGGGAAAAAAATGGCTGGACTTCAGTTTAAAAAAGTTTTTGTTTGTGTAGAAAAAAAACCCAGATGGGTTATAATCCCTCCTTACTCGTTCAAAAATGTTTTGGCTGGAGAGAGACTAATTAGGCCAACAAAGTAGATTATCCAAATTCCTTAGTTTCTCTGGATTTACCTAAATAATGTCCAGCAGAATAAAAATACTTTTCTGTTGCCCTTAGGAAAAGGAAACAGGAGATGGTTTTTGCAGAGATTGGCAGGTATACTATAAACAGCTCATTTATCTATAGGAATATTGACATTGGAGGCCTTGCAGGCAAAAATCAGCCTGCATAGAGCCTGTCATTGATGTATCCATCACTGTTGGGCAAACAATGCAAGAAACATTTCTGGCCTTTATGATGTCAAGGCGTCAGAATGCCGAAAACTGCTGTGTACTACTTCTGAAAACTAAAGACAATTTGTGCTCTTCATTATATACTTGTTGTGCAATAGCTACCAGCTACACTTAGAGAAATTATAACAGTGTTGGGACAATACAATCTCTTTGCATGTGAAAATGATCTTACTACAATAAGTAGATTAATGCTACATATTTCCAGATAGGTTTTTTTTATTTCTTGAAATTCAGATAGTTGTCATATTTTCGTTGTTAAACCTCTTTAACTCATTTTCAGTTTTTTGTTATTTTTGGCGTGCCTCAGAACAATAGTGAATAGTACATGACACACAAGCTCTGAAGGGGTTTTCAAGGCCTGTGTGAAAAAGCTGGCATTAGTCTTAGCAATGAGCACTTTCACAGGTGGTG
>NW_017307039.1:262636-264953 GCF_000935625.1 Nanorana parkeri
TTTTATAAGATAAGCTGGTGGTAGATCTTTATTACAAAGGATATTACAGAGGGTTAACTACTAGCTACACCCTTCTTCCCATCTGGGGTATGACATAAATCTTCTTTGGGCTGAGTGGTGTGGTGGTGGTGTGTTAAGAGAGGGAGACTGTATATGCAGGCTGTGCTGGAACAGTCTGCAGGTCTGTGCAGACCCTAAGGACTGTTCACATCATGGCATTGTGTTAAATGCACGATACCTTGCATTTAATGGCCAGCGCAGCTAGCGTGTGGGACCGTAAACTAGGTGCATTGCCATTCATTTGAATGCCACCCCAATGTACCTCCAGCCATTGATGCAGTGCATGCACTACTTTTTTCACAGCACTACAACACAACAATGGAGATGAGTTGAGCTGCCGTTCCAATGAATGGAAAAGCAATTCACCTAGCACACGGTACTTGTTTGAAGCTGACCCCTACAACATATACAAATACACACACACACACACACACACACACACACACACACACACACACACAATAATATATAGTCTGTGTCTGTCTGGGAGATTTTTCCTTGCTATCGAATATACTTTAGTCAGTACAGTTAGTTGGTGTTATGTTGGTCTATTTTCTTGATGTCGGGACAGGATGCAAGGGAAGAATCAACCAAATTGGGGACACAGCAATGAGAACATATTTTGTAGTTAAGTGAGGAAGGTTTAAAATGTTAATTTGGTGATTCCATGGGCTTAGGTGCAGGTCTGACTCATTCTAAATATGATCTGGATAACATTAAATAAGGGTTGGTAGTTTATTATACAGTAACTGTTTACTTTAGTGTCCACTTTCTATTAAAAGGAGAACTATGGGGTTAAGGCTTTTCCCCATAGTTCTCCTTAGGGTAACGGGAGGACACAAACTAGCTGTAGCTCGCGGTATAGTAAGACGCCGCAGCTGAAGCGGATACCGACAATTATGTCTGGATCCGCCCAGCTGCGTGACTGACAGCTGGCTTTGCCTATCTAGAGGCAGAGCCAGCTGTACCCGCCCCTTCCCCGTCCGTTCCGCCAGTCAGCGCTGGCGAATCGGAGCAAGGAGGGGGGAATCCAGCCCCTCCCCTGTCACGGCAGAGAGCCGTGACAGGATCGAGAGGTGAGCGAACGCCGGTATGTGTTCGCTCACCTCCCGATCTACTAAGCCGACCTGTGACAAGTGAAAAGCACTCACCTCATAGTTCTCCTTTAAGTATTATGAAACCTCTAAAAGTTACAGCCCAACTAAACTTTGTTTAAGTTAGGTAAATATATGCCAGGTGCATCAAAATTAAAGGTGTTCAAATCTTATAGTCCATTTTGTTTAGAAAGCACCTCCAGCAGCTCCTGTGTGGGATGTTTGATTTCTATGTGGAAGCAGTGTTCTCTCTGCAGAGGTCTGACAGACCTATAGCTCTGCAATCAGCAAAGTTTAGGTTCCCTGGTGTTTGGAAAGCACTAGCTCTGATATAGCATTAGGCAAGCTGGACCTCTCTAGAGAGTCTACTGCTGCCACACAGAGAGCAAGGACCCTTCTCTGCAGCATGCTGACAGGGGACATTTTCTACTCAAGCTTTAGCTTCTTATAAAGAATATTAGGATGTATACTGAAAGTTAGATTTGGGTTTACATTCCATTTAAATAAAGATAGCCACACAGTGGTGTTTATAGTAATATTTTATTAATACGGCAGATTTGGACAATGGTAAACTAAAATATTGCAGTAACAGGATAGAACCTACTCATTTTACCTTCCTCATATTTTATCAGCTCCCATCTTTCTTTAAAACCACTTCATCTGCATCACTGGTAAAGGATTTTTTTCACAGTTACATGCTAATGGCAGTTCAATATCCCTGTAACCCAAACAGATTCCTTTGAAAGCACCCTGCATTTTACACAGAAATAAAACCTATTCTGTTTGTAAAAATGTTTTCTTTGAGGTAGTGTAAAAACAATACTTAAAGTAAACAATCCTGATTAAAAGGTACTACTATAAATATAAAGGCCCGCGGGCCAGAACCAGCCCGCAACAGAATTATCTCTGGCCCCCCCCTGATGATAATTATCATTAGATCTGGCCCTGCCCGACGGCCGCTCTCTCACGCTGCCCACGGCGATCTTCATGGGACTGAGGAGCCGGAGAGCTGCCGCCGGCCAGAGGACTGCATTACCCAGCAGGGCAGCAGCACAGCGTGACAAGGGAGGTGTGGCCGTGAGGTGACTGAGAGGGGTCCCGAGGTCCAGTCCAGATGACGTGAGCATGCCCCCAACATACTTTTTTTTTTTTTTTTTTTTTTC
>NW_017307039.1:264985-301598 GCF_000935625.1 Nanorana parkeri
GCACGCCACAGATCGTGAGAATACCCCCACAATACTCTTTTTTTTTTTTTTTTTTTACTGTAAATTTAAATAGAGATAAAAAACTATTTTTTAAAACATCTCTAATTGATGATTTTCCTTATCCGCCACTGATATCTCCCCTGCGCGATGAGGAGAGAAAGCAGGGGAAGAATCCACAGAAGCGGGCACCAGATGGAAAAACTTTTTCGAAAGTAAATTCTTTGTTGTAAATGCTCTGTACTATTTAATGTCTGTTTTTGGCTTTTATTAAAATATTTAGGCTATTTCTTAAAGGGAAAGTAAATAAAAAAGTTAAAAACATTTTTTTATTGTAATTAATGTATCATGCTTTTTTATAATTAAAAGTACAGGCTTTGTTATTATACCGTGTGATATACTGTATATGCCGCTGTATTATATTGTGCGATATACTGTATAGACCACGGTATTATACTGTGTGAACCAGCCCGGCCCTCGACTTGGAGCATTTTTTTTTAATTTTGGCCCACTGTGTATTTGAGTTTGACACCTTTGCCCTAGATAAACTAACATATGAGTTATCTGGCTGCTTTGAGCAGTAGTGGATGTCCTCTGACTTGTAACTATCCTCCACTATCCTAGTGGCGTAACTATAGCCATAGCAGCCCAGGAAGCAGCTATGGTGCCTGTAGATGGGTGGTTGGGCTTGTAAGGCCTGGTTCACACCTAGGCGTATTCCATATGCGCGTCTGTCGCGCGTTTCCGAGGGCTACTTGGCTGTATCCCAATATAAACGCGCAACAAAAACGGCCCAAAGTAGTACATGTACCTTTTAGGCCTTGTTCACACCTGAACGTTTTGTAGCGCGTTCTACGCTCGACGAACGCTCTACAAAACGCTCAAACATCTAAATCCCATTGTATTCAATGGGTCTGGTTCACACCTTGGCGTATTTCAGCCCGTCCCTAACGCGCTACAAAACGGCCCACGCCTGAAGGCTGGGTTCACACCTAGGCGTATTGCATATGAGCATCTGTCGCGATTCGCGGTAAAAAAATCGCGCGACAAAAACGCGCGTTTCCGAGGGCCCACGCCTGAAAAGGTACATGTACTACTTTGGGCCGTTTTTGTTGCGCGTTTCCATTGGGATACAGCCAAGTAGCCCTCGGAAACGCGCGTTTGTCGCGCGATTTTTTTACCGCGAATCGCGACAGATGCTCATATGCAATACGCCTAGGTGTGAACCCAGCCTTCAGGCGTGGGCCGTTTTGTAGCGCGTTAGGGACGGGCTGAAATACGCCAAGGTGTGAACCAGACCCATTGAATACAATGGGATTTAGATGTTTGAGCGTTTTGTAGAGCGTTCGTCGAGCCTAGAACGCGATACAAAACGTTCAGGTGTGAACCAGGCCTAAATCTCTGCTTTTTTCAATAACTAAGCAAATAAAAAAGATAAATGTTTTAAAGGCTATTGTGTCATTAGATCCCTCTACATGCTGGACCCAGCTGGATTTTAAAAAAAGGTTACAACAAAAACAGATTCAGCAGTTACATTATGTTCATAAAGAGTCAGTCCAAACAAATAATTTTTTTAGGTATAGGTGGTAAATGGAAGACAATTAGCCCTTGTCTCCTATGTCTTGAGACACCAATTCTTTGTCCCGTAATTTACATAGGTAGCTTAAAAAAAGAAGACACATGCCAAGTTCATGGGTCAAGTTAAGCCAAAAGACAAAAATAAAATTAAAAACATTGAATCCTCATAATAGAAAAAAAATTAGTTAATTCAGGGAAAGACAAAAGAAAACTTTTAAATCATAACTTTTAAATCATAATCCAATTTGCTCCAACAGGGAAAAACTCCCTTCCCAACCCACAAAGGCAATCAGATACTTCCTTGGTAAACAATCTAGCATGCGATTTCCCATCCACCCATTTTTTTTGGAGCAATCTACTTGCTAAAACCAGCTCCGGTGGATGACTTACATCTTTTCACAGCTCTTACTGTAAAGAATCATTTCTAGTTTGTCAGGCTAAAGAAAGACCCAAAGTCCAGCAGATTCAACCTATAGACAAAATAAAATGAACAAACCTGTTTCTCAATTCCCAACTCTGTTCCCACCACCTAGAAGATTTTGGTGTTCCTTTCCAACTAAGCATTTTAAAGCATCAAGAATCCAACAGGGATAGTGGGAACCCCTCATTATTTTATGAAGTTCTGCAGACCTAGGGACTAAAGGACAAATAGCTCAAGGATCACCTCTCCAGCATCTACCAAAAATATTTGGAGGACTGACCCTTTAATATTGCTTAGGCAAATACATGTTATTTAACTGTACAAAGATCATATAGACCCAATAAAGTAGATTTGTTACGCAAGTGCAATTCATAGGCTCCATTTGCACTGAAGTCTTTGTCTGTGCACATTAGCCACTAGTCTTCAACCACTGATAGTTTTCATTTTGTTGAATACAAAATCACAGTCCTGTTAAATAAAGTGTCCAATAGATGAACTCTCTTCTGGGTTTAGATTTTTCTTATTTGTGAGACTGGACATTTGGGATTTTTTGTCTTCAGTAGTCGTTCTCAAGGCCTCCAAATCCAAAACATTTCCATCAGATTTTTTATCTCGCAACAACAGACCTACAACCACTGCACTTGCCACATACAGGACTATGAGAATCACAGCAAATACAGAGGCTGCCATCTCTGTGCCCATTATGTCACAGGTCACGGAATTGTAGCCACGACGATTGTAGAGGGCCTCACGTTGCTTACACAACTCTGTAGCGTTAATCTGTTTGATAAAGTGAATATAGAGTGCAACACATACAATACAGATAAGAGCAGATATCACATTAAAGACCACTTCAGCCAGTAAAAGCAGCCTGTTATGGGTAGCACCAGACATGCAACTGGCTGATAGAAATGACAATGTCAAAGCAAGCAAAAGAAGAGTGATGGCAACGGCAACGTAAATAGTGGGCAGCTTCATTGCATTGTATTGCACATCTAATTGTGCAACTTGATCCACTTCGTCCCCTATAAAGCCACTCATGGTATAGCCCATGCTGTAATAATAAGCATTGCCAAATCCTCCAATGCTAGAAAATCCAGCTGATGCACTTTCAGTAGCTGAAGCACATATCAAGGCCAATAGGTTTAGGAGAATCTCCCCCATCTGCAACATACCTGTGAAAAACCGAAGCAATGGAGCCAATTAAAGCCACAATTATTTGTTAGAAATGCATGTTACAGATATTTGGGACATAGTAAAAGAAATAAAAAAAGGACTTAATTCATATATAGGGAAAAATCATTTTTGAGATGTCTTTATAGCATAAGACGATAAAATCTGTAGCAGGCACAGAGACACCCATCTCAAACCTTACTGATCCTCCACTGTTTCGATATTGAAAATGTAACGCTCCTCACTTCCCATGCATCCCTCTCATGCATCTCAGAACAACAGAACAGGCATTGCAGGAGATAGCGGATCAGGACCCCAATTTTGCAGATGCCAATCAAAACCTTCATATTGAAGGAAAGTCAGATTTGCTTACCGAGGAAGATAATTGTATGCACAGGCAACCTTTGGTGTTCATGACAGGGGATTAAGGAAAATTGCCCCATTGGGACACAGCCCAACTCTATCCAAATCTAAAATTAAATGTTTTGACTATAAATACACAAAGTCAATGTAAAGTCCTTAGGGAAGCTTTTATATTTCAAACCCACTACAGGTTCACATAAGATTTCGAGATACTAAGGCAAGGTTAGTCAAGTTAAGGTTGCTAACTAAAGGTTAGGTGTTTTTTACACTAATGCATTCTCTGCATTTACATTAAAAAAACAAAAAAAAACAATACCTTTCCATGTTCCCCTGCCCCAAAACACTTACCTTTGGTTGCTTGTCACCTCCGCCAGGTCCAGGAAGCGATGCGCCATTCCCCAAACTTCCTGGTTGTGGGGGAGTGTACTGAGGGCAGAAAAGCGATAGGCTCCTGCTGCTGTCAGTCAAACTGTTAGAAGGAGAGCAGTGGAGGAGCAGGGGCATGGCTTAGCACATGCTATGTGTGTCTATGGATGCACACAGCTAGGTGCAGGTCACAGCTGGGAACACGCATGGGTGTTCCCTAAGCAGTCGGGTAGCTAAACGAGACACTGGAAAACAGGCGGGGGGCTAGTGGTTTGGGGACCAGCCAGAGGAAGAAAACAACAAACTAGAATAATAGTAAATATATAGGTGGGCCTCCTCATCATAAAAAGGAAAAAAAACCCCTAATGTTTAATATCACTTTAACTGGCATCTGGAACAATTACATAAATGTAATACATTGCAGCTCCCCAGTCCTTAGATGCTGTGGTTGCATTCGTTTTCATTCTTCTTTCACTTTTATTTTTACCTGGTTCACCCTACCAATAACAAACTTTCTGTCCTAGGGTGATTGCCTTTCCATACATTCAGTACAGTGAAAGGAGACCTGTGCTCTCACCCTAGGACAGGACCACAAACACCTCCCATTCTACTCTTATCCATAACATAGAGGGAGGGGTTATGTAGTCCTTTATAGATAGCTGATTACAGCACATATATAGCAATACCAAAAGGCATCAAAAAGAAGATGTTCATTGTTATGGTTTACATACTCTTTAATGGGTGGTGGGGGGATAGGATATATACTCACATTCACTTTGGGCAATACATATTCCATTCACTTTATTGCAACACCTTTAGGCTGGGTTCCCACCTGGGCGTTCGAAATATGCGCGTATGACGCGCGTTTATGAGGGCTATCCGGCTGTATCCTAATGGATACGCGCGGAAATACACCCCAAAGAAGCTCCTGTACTTTTTTGGGCGTTTTTCAGCGCTTTCCGACGTGCTGAAATACGCCAAGGTGTGAACCATGCCCATAGGAAATAATAGGATTTCACTTGCTGGGCATTTTACAGCGCTTCGATCAGCGCTGTAAAATGCCCAGGTGTGAACCAAGCCTTATTCTTGTGTGAAAAAAGAGTCAGTATCCCCTTTACACCATTTCATCATGCAATCACCTGACAGCAGCAAGGTCAATGTGTGACATCAGTAGGACATCAGCCGCACACATTGAGTAAGGACTATATATTGTATGCAGACTTGAGAAATACGTAATAGAGATGTATAGATTGTACAAACACCAGGATACTTGCCTCATATTTGCTCATTTTGTTATCGATATTCATACATATTATTAATTTTTCCTCCATCTACATAAAGTTCAATGCGTTATTAAAAGGGGGAAAACTAGTCTCATTGTTTTCAAACTAGAAAAATGTGTGATGTGACATTAAACTAATAAACTGAAATGTGTTTTCTGTTATTTGGACAATGGCCTGGAGTCTGCTCTTCTCAGTGGACTCTCCGCGGCATGTTTACTACACAAATCTCAATTGTATTTTTATTATTTACTAGTCTTTGCTTTTAATTATGAGGGGATCCAGCCAATGACTTTGTATATAATGCATTAAGCATGGCATGAGGGGGGCTGCCACATTTGCTGGCGTCTCAGAGAACAATGAAGTATTGTATTGGAAACCCTAAAGATTTTATCTTGTGGTTTATATATACCACATTGTATTTATTTTCACTATGGTTACATTTGTATTATATTTAAAAAAAACTAGGTAGGAAAGCCTGTCCCCTGCTAGCATGAGGTAGAAATTGACCCTTGCTCCCTGTGTGGAGTCTGTGTTCTCTTTGCTGAGGTCTGGCATGCCCCCTGCTGAGTCCCCAATCAGCAGGCAGCATGAGCTTTGCTGAGCTTTGGCTGTGACTCAGTAGGGTAGCATGTTAGACCTCTACAGAAAGATCACTGCTTCCACACAGAGTGCAAAGGTCCCACTACGCAGATGCTGGCAAACCACAGATGCTTATATATATATAGGTTTTGACTGCTTTCCTAAAAAACAAGGACATTGAACATCCTTTGTTTTGATCCCTGTAATGTATTTAGCTGATTTAAAGGAGAACTATGGGGTTAGAGCTATTCCCCATAGTTCTCCTAAGGGTAACTGGAGGACACAAACTAGCGTACTCCCGTCACCCAAAGCTCAGTATACCATGAGCTACAGCTCGCGGTATACTGAGACGCCGCAGCCGGAACGGATCCTGCCAATTATGTCTGGATCCGCCCAGCTGCGTGAGTGACAGCTGGCTCTGCCTATCCAGAGGCAGAGCCAGCTGTACCCAGCTGCTTTTGTTCCCCGTGATCACTGTGTGTGTTGTAAAGTAGCCACCACTCCAAGCTCACTCCTGTGATAGACTACATTCAATACAAATTAGTAAACTAAATGCGAGATTGTAGTCCATCATTGGAGCAAGTTTGGAGCAGTGTTTACTTTAATCAGGCTGATGCAACTACTAATTCTTGCATTAACAATTTTGAAGCTTTGCCACCTATTATGAAGTACTATAACTAAAGACAAAATGGTGTATAGTTCATATTGTTTATTTATCTAAATTCAAAATGTTTTTTACATTTTTGCATAGAGTAGGGAATGGTTTAAACTCTGTTAGGTAAAACTGTTTAGGTATTTATTTGCCCACATTGGAGATTTCCTTTCACATTCTGTAGACACAACAGGAAGTGATAGGAGATATCTACAAAGTGAAGAAAAAAAAATCCCTCCTGATAGATGTCACAGGAACAAGTGTACCCATGTGTAGATTTTCCCTCTATTTCCTCTATATCTATTTTCTCTCACTTTTAATTCCTGTGACAGTGGTCACCAGACCAAATTAAGGACAGTAAATCTCCTTAATGGAGACACAAACAGCAATAAAATCCTGACAGGTGTTCTAACCCGTCACCACGTTGGATATAGTAGGGAAGGGTCAACTTTATCCCATTGGGGAGATTTTCCCCCACTTCCTGTCCTGTAGACACAACAAAAAGGTGAGAAAATATTTTCAAAATGAAGGAGAAGCCCTCTTAGAAAGCTGTCGCTGGAATAAGTTATAAGTAAGTAATAAGTGAAAGATTTGCCCTCTATTCCTTTTGTGACAAATCAAAAGTTATAATTTTCCCTCACTTTCAGTCCTATCTAGTCCTATCTAGTACAATCTAGGACAGCATAGCTGAACTGGAAAGTGAGCTGAATTGGAGAATTTTTCCAAATCAGCTATTTTGTCCTAGATTGTTCACTTCTCCTGCCTTCTCCAAACTCTTCACCGTTTTGTGAATAGCCCTGTTAGAGTTTTATCTTCAATAGCTTGTCCAAAAAATGGCCTTCAAACTTTTAAGGCTTCATAGAGACATATACCTGCTTGTGCAAAGCTCAAAAAGATTGCACTTTGCATCCAGAGGGATAGAACATTTGATAGTATAAGAAAGTATAAGAAAATATAGTAATTCAGCTAGCTAACTAGAACTGAAAACAAAGAACCGCTGGTATGAAGCTTGCATCCAACATCCTTTTCCCTGTCAAGCTTTGTCAATGACCCAAAAAAAGGGTATTTGGTATGTGGCATTTGTCACAGTCACAGACAATGTATTTGCTTGATGCTCATGCTTTCAACTAGCTGCCAGAAATTCCCCCCACTCGCTGTGTTAGAAGCAGACACAGATTTGATGTCATACCGCGTTACACACAGACAAGACACAAGAGTTAGGTATGGTCACTTTGGGGTCTGTTAGTTTCTGAGGGTCAGTAGTAGGGACTAGGGAGTGAAACTGGAAACTATAAGAATAGATTAAGGAAATACAGACAGAAAGTCCTGTGTGGGTACCATGTGCTGTGAAGTATCTACCATCTAGTTTTTAAGAAAGTAATTGACTTAGGTTGACATTTTACTTTTGCTGTTTATCTGACTGAGGCCCAGCACTGTTTCAACATGTAGTAGCACCCTTTTCATAGGTTAATGTGCATTAGAACATGCATTGACGTGTGCCAACATGCAATTGATTAGATATCCACTTTTTTGGATTTTGAGAGTGCTGGTGGTCCATCCATCCATTCCTGAGTACACACGGCGCCATCTGTGTCATCACTACATGCACCGCAACTTATGAACTTCTGGTCCATAAACGGTGTATGGAGTGCAGATGACACATTACAACAATGCAATTGCATGACTGACACAAGTTTTACACGCAATCGGCTTAGATGGGTCTGTTTTTTTAATGTACAACAATCCACACTTATTCATGTACAACAGTCTACATGTATTCATGTATAAAAATATGGTTATCAGGCCAGTCAGGTGTGCCGTACCGTTCCAAGAGCAATTTGGTAAACAATCACTGGCCAGAATGAGCGAAGCACGCTTTCACTATTGATTCCTCACAGGCGTCGTGCATTTGGCATCACTCCGCCTGTGGCAGGAGCCAGCGCTATAGAGTAAGCATCGGCTTATGCGGCTCTGCACCCTCTGCTGCCGCCTCGCTTCCTCTAGCGCTGGCTTAGTTGGCACTGCTGATTCTCTCCCGCGGCTCTTCAAGTTCCCCCTTATGCCACCACCGGCCCTGGGAATGGTCACAACTAGTGACCCAGGGCCCGTAAGACCATTCCCAAACTATTGTCGGGGTAGGTCTTATATTTTAGCAATTCCCAAAAATAGTACTAGGTCTTATTTTTGGGGTAGGTCTTATTTTTGGGAAAACACGGTACTGCTCCGCTGAAGGAAAAAAACTTTACAAGCAGTTAGATTTTGCTAGTATAGCAATCCAGCACAGGGCAGGTTGGTTGTTTGCACCTACTACAGTCACTGTTGGTACCTGCATACCACAACACCATGTTTAGTGACAGATTGCCATGTCACTTTGTGAACATACCTACAATTTCATATTGTAAACAAGTGGTATTTACCAGTCAAAACCCACTAAGATTGTGACAGGCAAAGACCCCCCACTGCCATACCAATAACAATAGATAGCCCCAGAGATAAAAACAGAGCCACACACTTCAGATGATCACTATTAGTAGATTTTAAGTGAAAACCCAAAACCTCCTACACCTATAGATTAAATCATACAAGTTCCAGAATTAAGCGATGACCTGCAGAGTAGCTATTGACACCCCATCCTTACAAATCTAAATTCTCAAATCTTCCAACTGCCGATCATAAATCCCTGTGGATATATTAGGTTTACGCTCCTTCCTGCCACGAACAAGGACACAGTTACGTATGATGAAAGAGGAGTATGAGGCCACTGTTATTGTCATGGTGAAAATTTGTTTTGAGGGACCACTTTTCAAGGATAGACATGAGATATAAAGCTCCACAACATTCTGATATACCTGATCCTGTGCATACTGAGGGAAGTGCAGTGGTTTAAGACCTACATGAATGCGCTGCTTTGTAGAAGGCACAAGAGTCCTGGTGATGGGCTAAACTCAGGAGTTAAATTTCAAAAATGCATTCAAGTACCTTAGCTATTAACAACAATGTAGTTTATTTGTGTATCATTCAGCTGTAGATCTTCAAATCATCTCTGATTTTTTGCTTACACTGTCCTACCTTCTGGAGGGTGGCTACTTTTGTTCCCCATGGTCCCTGTGTGTATTGTAAAGTAGCCACCGCTCCAAGTGCACTCCTGTTAGGGACTACTCTCTCTATACAAATTAGTAAACTAAATGTGAGATTGTAATCCATCATGGGAGCAAGATTGGAGCGTCGGCTACTTTACAACACACACAGGTACCATAGAGAACAAAAGTAGGCACCCTCCAGAAGGAAGGACAATCCCAGCACAAATTCATAGATAATTTCAGGATCTACAGCTGAATAATGTACAAATAAGTTACATGTTTGTTAATTGTTAAGGTACTTGAATGAATTTTTAAGATTGAACGCCTGAGTTTAGTGTCACTTTATTCTATTTTTCCATTTAATCTATTATATGGTTTTCATAGGAATTAAGAATATTCAGCAGGTGTTCACTCCACTTACTATATTAGCAGGCACTATCACTTTAAAAAGCAACACTGCCTGTAAGATATTTAATAAAACAACTGAAATATCTCCTCAATTACAATGATATATCTTCAACATAATTACCTCTTCGTGAACATAGATTGGAGCACTTCTCTGAGAAGGTCCTTTTCTCTGTATGGCTTCTGTGAGTGGGAGGATTGTACTGTGAAAGGGATGGTCTACTTTGTCTTGAATGATGGTCTGAAACAACTGTTGGTGCTCTGGAATGCTGGCTTCGTACTGGTGCCTGTGATGATAACCTGCATACAAAATACAAAGACATGTTCTCTCATCACAATCATTTTAAAGCTTTACCTTAAACTAAAACATCTTAAGTAAATTGATGAAAGACCAGACAAGGTCTAAATACAGGAATGAAAATGAAATGCAGGAATGAAATGTATATATTGGAACTGTTTTAGCTGCCAAAAGGACTTGCTTCCATTTACTCCTGAGAGTTACCCACCTCTTCCACACAGCACACCATTCAGACGATACCACTTTCTCTATTATAATTAAGCAATATGCTGCTGCCACAATCCTGCTTCCAGCCTGCAATTGAACAATGAAGAAACCGCAACTGACTGATGAGATAATTTCTCTGCTCACTTTGCTCCCTTCTACTGTTAACTTGTTCCTTTCCAGCATATTTGCATGCAGTGCAAAAGATTGGTTCTCAGTGCTTCCGCTCCCTCTCCCAATACAGTGAACTGCAAGGGGCTGAAATGAAGTCAAATCCAGGTACTTACACTAGTTGCATTAAAAACATTATGATTATTTATGTATTGATGAATACACAGTGGCATTAATATGTATTGATGAATACACAGTGGCATTAATGTGTGTCATTTAAATCTGCCTGGAATTTAGCTGCAAGTTTTAGTTTAGCAGTATAATTGCACTATAAACTATTCAATTATTACAGCCTGTACAATGACAGAATAAAATAGACTGACACCAGCAATCCAGACCCACTCTCTATATGTATAACAAAACCATCCTGGCACTTGTGTGTGTGTGTGTTTTTTTTTTCTTCAATATTTGCGATATGGTGCTATTCAACAATTTCCATGTTTCAATCTGTTGAGGCCATAGACAATTTTTTAATGTAAAAAGGAGTGGTGGCTTAAGGTGGAAAATAATTACTATCCTTCCTCTTCCATATCATGACTATTCTATCTCTTATACAGATTTGTAAAATCTCCCTCTATTGGTCATCTAAATATTAGGGAATGGGTCTAGCATATATGGGGAGATTTATGGGGAGAGTGAAATACACTCATCCCCAAAATTAGAGCTGATGTGTGACACTGCAGTGGTCACATGTCGGCTCTATTGATCGAGAACTGAGCGATTACATATCTCATGATCTTCTCCCTGCAGAGAGTGGTGACTGTCATTGACCACTCCCTGCAGGGATTCCCTCCTCCACGCTCCATTCCTCTAGTGCTGACTGGAGGGATAGACAACGGAGGGGGCAGGCACAGCTGGCTCTGCCTCTAGAGAGAGTCAATCAGGAAGCGGGGTGGATCACGACAGCTACAGCGCGGCTCTGCGCTGTCAGCTTATGGAGGGCAATAGCCTGCTATATGCAGAGTTTTGGGTCACAGGAGGACATAGTAAATGTCCTCCTGTGACCCTAAAGAGAAGTCTGCCTAAAACATAATTCTCTTTTAAACCTGGACTCCAGACAGATATGTGCAATTAATGTAGTTAAGTATTCCAAATTGCTAAATGTATTTGTAAACGCAACTAGTGTAAATACCTGACATTTACTAGATATTAACCTCTTGGAATACACCATACAGCAGAGCTTAGACTTGGGGAAGGAGTAGCTGCACATGGGACCAATAAAAGGTATGCTACGTGTGTTAATAAGAAAACAGGCTGACTTGAGAAGAGAGCAGAGGGATGAGCTAATAACAGTACAGTTGCTCCTTCACTGTCTAGTCATAGGCCAGGGACAGAGGGGTGACCAGGCTATATTGCTTAAAGTGACACCAAACTTAGGAGTTAAGTGTATATAAATATGCATTCAAGTACCTAACTATTAACAAATGTCATAAATCTTATTTGTGTATCATTTGGCTGTAGATCCTCAAATCATCACTGAATTCATGCTGACACTGTCCTTCCTTCTGGAGGGTTCTACTTTTGTTCCCCATGGTCCCTTTGTGTGCTGTAAAGTAGCCACCGCTCCAAGCTCACTCCTGTAATGGACTACAATACTCTTAATACAAATTAGTATTTTAAACCTCAGATTGTAGTCCAGCACAGGAGTTAGCTTGGAGCTGTGGCTTCTTGTCAACACACACAGGGACCATGGGGGAACAAACGTAGACACCCTCCAGAAGGAAGGACAGTGTCAGCACCAATTCAGTGATGATTAGAGGATCTACAGTCGAGTGATATACAAATAAGATACATTTTTATTAATGATTAAGGTCCTTGAATGCATTTTTAAGATTTAACTCCTGAGTGTAGAGTCACTTTAACTGCAGTGGTCAGGTCACCAACATGGCTCTGCTGTCTGCGGGACTTTGTAACACTTAGAAATGGATGGAGAGAATTATAAATCCCATAGAAAGTAAAACAGCTCTTAAATGTGTACCTCAACTGTGCATTTAGCTAGAAGTCCAGCTTTTATGACTGTTGAGATATGCACAGTTAGATGCATAGAGAATCTATTGTATTCACTCAGGTCAGACTTACCGCATAGTACCACTCACTATGCAGTACTACTATACTGAAACAACATTTTTTAAATTATGTATATTAAAGCCAAAATCCAGCAATTTTGTAAAAAGTTTTGAATAGGGCAGGGAAAGGTTAGAACTTCTGTCAACTTTTAAGTGCTGTTTCACCTCTTGTTTATTTGATGGATGTCAAAAACAAGAAGGAAGGAGAAATTACATTTATTTGTCTATTTGATGACTGTCAGGGGAGAGGAAATCACTCCAACTGGACAGAGACAGTAATAAGTGCATATTTTCCAGTAAAGAATGGTTTAGAAACTCAGGGCTTTCTTTCTGGGATATTAAGTCACCAACACACCAGGCATGTAGTTGCATCTTACAAATTTATTGTGAAGAAGAGCATCACAGACATATATACAGATGTTCCAGGGTCTTGCAAGGTCCCTTTTTTCAAGGCAAATCAAGGGCTTTTATTACTGTCTGTTTACCAATAAAGGAGAGATCTTTTTATGCCCTCAAGTCCTGTGCAAGTAACAGGTGTGAGAAAGCATTTAAAACCAGACAGTTAAAATCTCCTTAAAGGTAACATAAACCACATTTAAAACTTGACAGAATACTTCCCTTTTTTGACTGGAATTGGGGTTCAAGGCTGATCACATTCAAGCATACATGTAAAAACAAAGGCATCTTTAATTCCTTCAACTTGAGAGCTATCTATGGGTGCAATTTGCCAAATGCCTGAGAACTACATCCAGTTATATTGCAACCTTTTCCTGTGGAGTTGAAGTTGCATAGAAGAGCCTGGTTGCTATGGATAACCATTCCTTCAAACATTTTTACAATGATATACAGTATTGTAAACATTGGTTCAGATCATTAACAATTCCATGAGCTCAATACCTTTCATGTGATCTTCTGTCTCTCCTCTCTCTGTCAACCTGGTGTCCAGCATTGTTTCCATTTGTTAATCCATTGTGGCTGGGCCGTTCTCTCCTTGGTCTATCATTGTACGATCTCTGGGATGGTGGAATCCGGTCACTATTTGCACTTCTCTGGGAACGTGACATTGCAGTTCATGGAAGCACACGAGACGTGCAGCAAAGCAGTCACAATCTTCTCAGTGCTAAATGGAGAATCATACAGCATATGAGATACATTTGGAACTCCACACTAATTAGCAACAAAAAAATATTGATACCATATGTGTGGATAGAATTCACATCATGTGGTACTAGTAATGATTTTATTCAATCCAATTTTCCTTGCTACAATAACATAGGACAAAGCAGCACAATGTACACCGAGTACATTTATTAAACTGATTTCAAGGAGCTTTTCAAACAATGACTGCATAATCAGGGTATAAAGAAAATGGTCTTTGGTTGTATAGCTTTACAAGAGTACACTACCAGCAGGTTCTATCAGCAAATTCTTATCAAATTCTTTCTATATAAAAATTATTTTACTAAAAATACAAAAAGGAAGAGCAACCTAACAACAGGTACAGGAAATTAACTTGTCATCTACTCTATGTACATCCTTATATGTACAGGGCCTGATGCATTTAGGGGTCAGTCCACCCAAAAGTAGTATTTAATTTTTCTGTAGATTCTGGACAACATGGCTATTTCTTATAACTCTCAAAGTGTGTATATTTACTTAGGGCATAATGAGTGGTCCTATGTTGAATCTGGGTTTTATCTTGTATCATTGAAATTGCAATGAAAGGAGATGGAATGTGTAAATGGGAAACAAGCAAAACCCCAAGTGGAGAGGAATTGAATCCGAAATTGTGGCACTTAGATTTTGCTTTTGGACTATTCAAGTGTAGGGACCGTAACCCAAGCAGAAGTAACCCTAGCCTAAACTTAGTGCTTCTGGACTTTACTCAGCCTGAGCTTGGATTTATAGTTCCGCTTTCATTGGGGAGTGTCCCTAGCAATAGTTTAAGAAGATACTATCATTCTTAGTTATGTATATTTATGTTTATGTTTCCCTGACCAACCACTAGAAGGTGAATTGCCAGTGGTGTATCCCAGGGAAGGATTGGGGTGACCTTATGGAAATTCTCTTCCCTCCCAGGCCTCTGTCTGGTGAGGAGGTGTGTGTGTGTTGTTGCATTTCCCATTATTAATAAAGGATAAGTCGTTCGCACACCTCGTAGCCTCAGAATCTCATCTTTATTGATGAGTTTGCCCGACAAAGGGAACTTGCATGGTTCCAAAATGTTGCAGTTTTTGTGCTGCAATAGCGAGATTCTGAAGCTAAAAGGGGTGTGGACAATATATCCTTTAGCAGTATGCTGTGGCGCAATCCACCAGTTGTTCCAGCACCCAACTAAAAGGGGTACATCCATATGCTGTGCAAAGGAGATATAACCATAGTGAATTGCATTCACTGTCTGCCTGTTGGAGGTTGTGTTGCTAAAGAGAGGCCCAAGCCTGTGGCCTGAAGCTTCCTTCCTTTTCTCGGCTTCTTCACTGTGAAAGTGTGTCCAGAAGAGCTGGGTACTATTTGGGAACAATGCAGGGAGTTCAGGTGGTTCATCCCAGGAGTATAGGTGCTGTTGGAAACTGCTATACAGCCTGAAAACAGATTTCTGGTCTAGCTCAAAGGCTCTTTATTCTGCATTGATTTATAAGTAGGGTCTGGAGTATGCGTTTTTCATCATTTTGGGTATCCTGTGCCCAGAGGCGTAACTAGAAACCTCAGGGTTCCGATGCAAGAAACCATGAAGGGCCCCTCCCCCACTCCCCCACCATAAAAAAAATGTTGGCGCCTTGGCAGTTACCGGGAATAGTGCATGTGTGTGGTCTCATGCAGCCTACCTGACCCTTCCTAGCAGCAATAATAATTTGTTATTGCCGACTTGGGTGGGGATTATTAATATTTGCGGGGGGGGGACATGTTATTGCTGCCTGGGTGGAAAATAATATTAATTGTCAGGAGTTATTAAAAAGTAACCCCCAGGCAGCAATTATAAATGGGGGGGGTCTTCTGACCCAAGCATCTCTCAGCACTCTTGCCCTGGACCAGCAGCACCTAGCTCTCCAGCCAGCCCTAGACTCACACCTCAGGCTCAGCCTGGACCAGCTTCCTGTTGAAAAATCTGGCTGCCCTTCTCCCCCTCGGCCATGTCCTCGATTTTACAGAAGACCAAGGCTAGGAAAGTGGGGGGCAGCTGGACCGATGTGACCCGGGACATGCTGCCAAGCTCACAGTGCAGTGCACAGCACATGTCGCGCATCTGCCTGTGAGCATCAAGATTTATATGCAGTGGACCGGACCGGCTCCACACATCGGCCCTGACAGGAGCAAACGTCAGTGTAGGAACCGGGCCCTCTTCTTCGTTTTCAGGGCCCCCCCCCCCTCCAAGTGGTGGAACGCCAGGGCTCAGTCGCAAATGCGACTGCTGCGACCCTGGTAGTTCCACCAGTGCCTGTGCCCTAACCCCTCTCTCCGAGATATTGGTCCTATAATGAACCCTATTACATTTCTAAAAGTGCCTGGAGCTCTCTAACCCCACAAAGAGTCAAGTATTCCACCATCAGTTGACATTCTAGCCCAATGAGCCATCTGGGTATCCTCATTCACCATCAGGGGGCAAGTAGGTGCTACAAAAGACACATAAAGAAGACAGGGGCTGACTTAGGGTAGGCTCCATCTAAAAATAAAATGGCATCTTTCAGTTGAATTAGGGCAGTTTCCTGTAACAATTTACCTTTTATATGTAATGCAAGTCAATATTTAGGTAACTATGCAGAGCCCCAGTAAAATTAATCAGTGAAGAACGTATAGAATAGGGCTAGCTTTAGACTATGTGTTGCATCTGCATTAACAGGACACGATTCTGTGTGTTAAGGTGGCCTGCATTAACGCAGCCAATTAAGTTTATATGGGCTGGTAGAGCTCCTCAATTCACAAAAAGTGGCTCTTTTTCTTCAAAGGTACCACAACACCATGCATGGATGGATCACATCTTTGATTTGTGGTGGGCTTAAACATACGTGTATTGGTGCGCTGGCAAGGTACGTTCTGGTGCCAGTAAGACAAAACAAATACAACTTACTGAGAATCGAGCATTATTGTACCCTAATTAAAAGCCTTTTGCACACTTACCACCGCCAAGAAACACTTTCATTTTGCCTACTGTAACAAGGACACTCCACTGTAGTCCAGGTAAGTCAAGGAAACACCGTTTATTGAAAGGGCAAACACAAAATAGCTTGAAACAGCAACATAAGACAGTCCTTGCTATGGCTCTGTAGCTTTCCTCAGCTACAAGACACTCACGCTGCTCACCACAATTCCAACGCAATTCCCCTGAATGCCAAATTTTGCCAAAATCTGCCAATTTTCTTAGAAGTTTTGGAGAAATGAATTTCGATTCACTTATATGTAATGAGTGAAAATGTTTGAAAACAAGGCTAATCAGTGAACTGCAAATATTTTTATTATCTATAATTACATTATTCTCCGCAAAGCTTACGAACCTGCATACAAATAATTTGATTATCCATTTAGTTTGTGGCTGTCCAATTTAGCACAGTAAAATATATTGTTTTGGTGGATGGTATGCTGTGAAGCGGTTTAATAAGAAGAATCTAGTAATACATCTCTGTAGAGTCATTACGAAGAGAGCAATTTGTACATGGAAATTTGATATATTTTGCATTAGAGGGATTGAACGGCTTCATTGTATTAGCAGAATTCCAACCTGTTTGGATTTCAGTCACCCCTTTTCCGAGTATTACATGCATTTCTTTGCACTGAACTTTGTAAGCCCAAACCTTAGGGCTTTCCAGGTTAATAAAACATATAAACATTTTTTTCAAGCCTGCGTTTAGCAATTCTTCTCCCCTAGGCCTACAAGAATGATGTGTCTTTTCATACAGGATCTACCGCTTTCGGGAATCATTCGCACAGATCATTATTGGGAAAGTTAATACCAGAATATGCCTTTGGAGGCAGCAAGTTATTTGCTTTACTTTAAAGTATGTTCACCATATAACAGTCTGTGGATACATTAAAATACTGTTAAAGGCATAGTTCAGCTTTTACAAAAAATGTGCACACAAATTCATAAAAGAAACAAAATGTGCATTTATAATTTTTTTGCATTGGAGCCAGTAAAGCATTGCCATGAAACCATGATCAGTGGGTTTCAGGTGCAATGCTCTGGCTCCTGCAGACTCTTCCTCCCAGTCCCTGTCTGTACCGAGGTATGGACTTTCAGTTCCAGGGATGGGAGGAAGTGTGGTAAGGAGTAGAATTTTTGCTTGCACATGAAGAGATGAATGAAGTCAGGTAATTCACTAAGCTAAGCAAAAATTAACTTTCTAAGGTCCTCTATTACTTCAAGCTGGCACATACTGTGTGAATTTCAGACAGTTCTTTAGGCCAGTTAACAGTGTGTGGCCCTGTCAGCAGTCTTCCGTCCAGCATCCTTCAATCAGAAAATGTAAGGAGTTGGATTGAAAATCTTTTGGCAAGCCGTCATGGCAGCCAACCGGGCATTCTGACAGTGACACACCCAGCAACAATAGCCCAGTGGGAGATTCAATCATCCACACTGTTTTGGCATGCATGGAGGAATCCTTTATATTTTATTTTTTTTTGTGAACAAAAAAAAAATATAACAGTGTATGACCAGCTTTAGTAAAATAATCCCCAATGTGTTTAATTTTCTTTTTGTTTGTAGGCGCTCCCTGGTAGAGCCCAGCAATAGCAAGGAGCTAGGAAGGATTTCCTAAACTCAACAAAAATTCCTCTTACACAGTAATGTAGGTTAATGTTTGTCAGAATTTTACTGGTGACCAAGTCAAGTACTCTGTGTTCACTTGTGGGTTAATGGGCCTCTTGGAATGTGTGAACTATGGAAGATGCCAGTCTGTTCACAACTTCTACTGCCATTACCATCCTGGGCATTTTGGTTTGTGTGCAATGACATCTGTCACAACCACTTCCAATATCCTCATATTATAGGGGGATCTTGAAGCGCACCAATCAGTGAAAGCTGAATGATGAAATATGCCATTCTCTGACAGGATTGATACTAAGGCAAACAAATCCTAATTGTTACCTCAAACAGTACTGAGCAGTTCTAACAGTCTGATATTAAATACAAGATACATTATGCAGAGGCCACGAAAGTATTTTAGCAAAGAAAGTTAAATTTTTTTTCAAGCAGTGCCAAGCAGTTTTGGCAGTTTTACTTACCTAACCGAGGGGAAAAAATTATGCTTTCCTTCTTTTAATTATATAAAGACCCAGGAAGAGTTTTATTATCTCAGCACAGAAGTTTCACTTTCACTCTGCCATTGGGGATAATGTAGGGTTGCCACCTTTTCTTCAAGCAAAACCCGAACACTCTAGCGACAAGCAGACATTTTTTTGGAGTCGTGGCTTATTCATATGTAAATAGCGCCACCCATTCATAGGTAAATATCACAGCCGAGACTGTACAGTGGGGGGCCGGTAGCCTCTATCTTAATTTTGGTTGCCCCTGTCTGCCTGACATCTTGTGTCCAGGTTTCTGCTGCCATGAAACCCGGACACAGCATCCAAAACCCGAACTGTCCGGGTGAATCCTGGACAGGTGGCAACCCTAGGATAATGCCTAAGGCAGAGTTTCATGCTGCTGTGCAAAACAACCTCTTCATGGTCCTTCCCCAGTAACATTACATCTCCCGCACGCAGATAGCTCCTTCCTAGGGATGCACTGATACCGTTTTTTTGGTATCGAGCACGAGTATCAATATTTTTTTCTGCTACTGGTTACCGATATTGGCATCCCGAGGTACTGTTGGCCTAGCTTATCAGGAAGCCGGGCAGCGGGTCATGACCCACTGCCCGGCTTCCTGATTGCCTGGGAAGCTGGTGTTCTTTTGATAGATACTGCGAGGCTGCCTGGCTTCCTGACCATGATGTGGCACCTGGCTTCCTGATTGGTCAGGAAGCCAGGCTGCCTAGCAACAAGTGAAGCCAGCTTCCTAGCCAATCAGGAAGCCGGGAGGCAGGACATGCCCCGCTGCCCAGCTTCCTGATTGGTGGGGAAGCCGGCTCCATGCTCCCTCATGGCACTGCCGGTCAGAAGGAATCTCCCTCTGACCGGAAGTTCCAGTATTGGGGTAAGTATTGGAGCATTTGGGCAAGTACTAAAATAAATAGTATCGGCACTGATACCAGTATCGGTATTGGTGCATCCCTAGTCCCCCCACCAGTGTTATCACTCCTCCCACGTGTCCCTTTCCCCCCCACAGTCTCCAGTCACACACCCACCACACAAATTGCAATTTGAACACTGTCCATGTCCTCCCCATAGACATTGCAAATTGATCCCAGACACACAGTCTAGATGTTCAGCACTCAAAGTGCAGCTCAGTTTTATGGAGTACTTACCATAAAATCATTTTCTCTTCTGTTCATTGGACACAGCAGAATCCAATAGGATCTTGATCGATTAATTATATCTCCACCTGCAGGAGTAGGATGCTAGGCAAAAAACGTTGGTCAAAATTCTACTGGATCCTGCTGCGTCCTTTAACCGCCTCCCGGCCGGCCGTTGTCATAATACGGCAGGCCGGGAGTTTTTAGATCTGAGTGGGCGTATTTAAACGTCCCACCAGGTCCGCCCACTCGCTGTAAACTGCCTCAATTTAAAACCAGGCAGCGATGCCTGTTAACATACAAGCGATCCCCCGGCTATAGAGCTTGTAGAAGCTGCCACTCCGTCCCCCCCCCGCCCCCCCTCCCGCTGTCACACTGGTCCCGGGCTCCGCTGTGCCTGGTGCGAGCCCGGAACCAGCATGGTGGCTCTGTAACAGGGGATTAGAGGGAGATCGGTACACGAGAAAAGGATTTTACAACGTGTACAAAAATCAATTTTTTTCTTTTCTTTCTACAAAAAATAGAAATTGTATATGACTAATCTGGCTGCCTAACATACACTACCCTGTCACACATCCCTCTCATCCAAGGCAGCATGCACCTCTGTGCAGGGTTTCAATATGAGTAGAGTTTCCATGCATTTCACTCGGTTGACTTGGCTACTGTAAGAGGCAGGTACGCTTTTTTCCTGGGTCATAGGGGATAGTAAGGATTATGGGGACCTGTCACTGTGACACACAAATTTGCGCGAACTGTGTAACCAGGATAACCATTAGCTGCAAATATTGATTCAAAGTAAACCAATATTTGTGCTAATCACTTTGCTCTTCCATGGTCTTATTTACAATTCTTGTTGTTTATAAATAAGAAAATTAAGCTATCTCAACCAGTGTGCAGTGGCACCCTTGGGTGCCTTCTGGCTTCCTCCGAGGTGTCCTAAACTTTTTGCACATCTCATGCCTTTCCATGGTGCAGGCAGGCTTCTCATTTGAAGACTGCTCCTGATGTGAAAGGGGGAGACTCTGATGTAAAAGAGGGGAATCTGATAGGAAAAGGGGGCTCTGATGTGAAGAGAGCTCCTGATGTAAAGGGGGGACTAATGTAAAGTTGGACTCTGATGTGAAGGGAGGGGGCTCTGATGTGAGGGGAGGATCCTAGTGTGCGAGGTGTAACTGTAATGTGAAAGGAGGGGACTCTTGCTGTGAAGAGGGAACCTAATGTAAAGGGGGGCTTCTGATTAGAAATGAGAACATTATTTGAAGGGAGAACCCTATTATTGTGCTTTTTTGTGCGGACCTCTCTTAAAATCCATAGCAGAGCCCTATCTGGCATATGGGTCTGGTATGGATTTTAAAGGGGCCACACGTTGCTGTTTACATTTGTGTTTTGCACATTTTAGACTGGGGTGCCTTGAGAATGTGCATATTTTCTAATGGGTGCCGTGACTGAAAAATATTAAGAAACACTGATCTAAAAACACCAAAGTAGATCATTTTAAAATGCATACCTCATAATGGATATTGCTTCTGCCATTGGACTCACATTGGTTTTACCAGACTGCTTTCTTCAATGTTTGGTCTGCACCCCAAATATTAGCACTCATGCGTTACCAAATGTCAGTATCGTTATTACCACGAAGGTGTGAGCTCCATTTAAGTAATGAATAAACATGCCTCCTACTACATATAGTGTAAACAGTGAGGCTTATGATGTGAACACACAACGGATCACTCCTAAATCATCGTACGTTTTTTAAATTACCTTACAACCATCACAAGACAAAAGGTCTTGCAATGGTTGTAAGGTGTGTGACAGTGCCCAGCATTAGCCAAAGCAATATTCTCTCTGACAGTGATGTTGCATGAATGCTTTAGACCCGGGGTAGTCAAACTTCATCTTTCCAGCTATGGTGAAACTACAAATCCCAATCAACATTGCAAGACATTAGACAGCAACAGACATGACTCCCAGGGGCAGATGCATGATGGGAGTTTTAGTTGCACAGCAGCTGAAGGACCAAAGTATGGCTACTGCTTTAGAATACCGTTTTTTTCAGTGGAACAAAAATAAAGTACACTTTCTCTTAATCCTACAAATACCTGTACAGCCAGCTGGTGAAGTCCACCTAATGCAGCTTTCTGTAACGAGGTGGCAACGATGCTGCACTGCTCCTGAATTCAGAGCAGAGTCACCCCTTTCTTGCATGCTGTGACTGTTTGCACTACAGTTGGATGAAAATTTTTGCAGGCGGCTATTAGCATTGTCACTGCTCACTCAGCATCTGGCCAAACCTAGTCCTGTCCATCGCTTTCTGGATTGACAGCACTGCCTTTGTAACTGAAACCCCCCAACTGTTTACTTTTTTCTTATTCGCAGTGTACAAACTGTACATTTCCTGCATGTCTCTGCACTGTAGAGTGGTCCAGGAGCATGTCAGCATTTCTTTACAGCGCACCTCACTGCAGATCATACTAGCCTTATGGTGTTAACAGGGCATACAGGAAACAATTGTTTTCTGTGTGTCCTGGAAGTGACTAGCACTGTTTATTTGCAAATAAACACCAGTCACCGTATATAGTGTGAACGGGTCCTCAATGTTTTCCATGACTGCACATCATAACACTAAGGTGTGCTTGTATCATAACACAACTGACCTGCATTTGAAGTGTGCTCTCACACGCATTTTTTTTTAACCTTGCATTATTTTAGGCTGAACATTTTCAACTCTCCTCTAACACAACATATGTAAAATATAAGTTCAAGATTTACAAAGTCTGTAATTCATTAAAAAACAATGGAAATTTACATGATGTCGTTTCGTAGTGGGTTAATGGCGTTCAGTAAAAAAAAAAAAAAAAAAATCAGTAGGTGGAACAATTGTAAAACTGTGTTGCCTTCAAGGTTTCCTTGGATATGCAGCAACTGAGGAAAACAAAAGTTATGTGTCCTGACTTCTAATTAATAATAATTAATGTACATTTGTGTATATATATATATAAATCTGCCAGATTACCTTGCTCAATCCAGGGTCTAATCCGGGACAGTATTGAAATCTGTGTTTTCTTATCAGCTTGATGTCTCGGTGCACAAGGAGAAGAGTTTCAGGAGAACAGGTGGGACAGGTCTGACAAGTACTACTCAGGAGTGAGGAGGTTGGATCTGACTCGTTTACTATTACAAGTGAGACTCGAGCACCACCTATAACGCACCTAGTTTCTGACACAGGTATGCTTGGGTAAGGTTATCACACACATATCAACTCTAGACCTATCCAGCCAGAGATATCCGCCTAATGCTCACCACACACAGTCAGATTTTGACTCAGACTTGAGTATTTATCTGATTAGATTAGATATGATGGGAATTGATTCTTTAAGCAGGTCCTTAAACTACACAGCCGCTGACAATGTTTGCCCTTTCTCTCTGTTACCCTCTGCTTTCTGCAGATTGAGCATCCTGAGAGCGTTTATATCGTGTGCGTGTGCACATTAAAATATTCACTGATGTTAATGGCTGCCCAAAGCCAGCCATAGATTGCATAATAAAAGCAAGTCATACCCTCAGGGAAGAGCACCACTTGTGATTATTGGGATGTTTCTGAACTATAAAAAAGTGATCATAAGCACCTCACACAAAATCTCCCTTTACATGGGACCAAATTCTGCATTTTTCAATTTAGAAGAGTAATGCTACAGAAATATGCATGATTGCTGGAGGGAGGTCCCAGTGTTCTTGATCTCTACCTGTCTACAACCTGTGTTCCCCAACAATGAGACTTTGTTGGCATGAGATTAACTTGCTCATGACAAATTTCTCATTTTCAACACATTCAAATTATATCCCAGTTAAAGAAGTAATAAACTCTCAAAATCTCAATAACGAATTCAGATTAAAGGAGAACTATGAGATGAGTGCTTTTCACTCACCTCATAAATATTTCTTTTTATTTTCACCCAAGCACTTACAGTAATCATGTTTGAGAACAGTTGGCTTTAATTCTTTCAGCTTAGCTTCCCTGAACTTCCTGTCCAGTGCAAGGTCACAGTGGGCAGAGCAGACTCCATCTACTACCTGGGAGAAGGGAAGAGGGGGGAGCAGGGGAGAGGGGAATAGCATGCCCAGCTGTGTCTGTGTGTTTATGGAAACACACAGTTTACTAGCACACACAAAGGTGGCTCCATAGGACCCTGCAAGGGAAAGGAGACACCCTACAACAGGATATCTGAACCAATGCTGAGGGGACCAAGTGATTCTGCAGGAAACTAAAACTTTTAATCATCAAGGAGCAGCATTTATTGTAAGTGATTTCATCAGCAAACCTTTTGCCTTTAATATCACTTTGAGTTATTTGTTAAAAAGAGGTTACCCATATGATAGTTAATACATGTAGTTGAGTACTAACACTAATAAATGACACTTGCATCCTATTACTACATCTAGAACACGGCAGGCACTGGCCTAATTTTTGAAGGGCCCATTCACATCAGCCTGATTTGCTGTGGTGTATTAAACGCACAACTGTTACTATGCATTGTGTTGTACGGTCACATGCATTGAGTTAGGGATGCCTATTCATTTGAAAGAACTGCCCGATGCACCACAATGAACCAAAAATCATGCTTACAGCATTTTCACCAGTGCACTGAAATGCACCTGAGTGTGTAGCCATGCTTCAGCACCCGCTTTTCGGCAAGGTGTGCTTGGGTGCCATTCAAACTGAACGGCACCGCATTATCACTGAATGTAACGTGCATTGCCTTAAAGAAGGACTCCGGGCAAATAAAATCTTAACCCTTGCAGTGGGGCTACGCCCACGCTGGGATCATGGTTTGGGTGAGTATAACTTTATTATTTTAGCTCCCTAGATAAAAAATTAGCACTTAACCCTTACAGTGCAGTGGTAGCCCCACTTTTATTTGCTTGGAGTTCTTTAAGGCAATGCACGTGCAAACTTAAAAATGCCATAGTGTATGTTGTGCTGGGAGTATCACAGTGCGCATGCAGATATATACCAGTTGTGGCCATGTCCAGTACATGCATAATGTCATATGCTGGTACCTCTGAACAGATCAATAACAAATACCCATCTATACGCTGCCATTTTTACTCTGACAGCACAATATTTGCTATTAATAGGAAATATTCAGCATTCAACAAGTTCAGAAGAGCTCATCTCTCTTTGGGAAACTTTGACATTGTACTGACACTTGGGTGTGCATGGCCACCATAATGCAAATGCATGCTTTATAGCTTTTTATTTTTACTATGTAGGCTGTTGGGTTGCATGCAGATTGATTGCATGGACATGCATGTGAATTTACTGAAAAACAACAGGATATGTAGACAGTTTGTGGCCAAACTTAATTTGTTTACTCCAATTGGGGAGATACAATGTTTTGTTCTAAAGAGGGGAATAAATCATAGAGTTTATTTTTTGTATGCAATAAAATGATTTGTGTGCTGCAGATAGCTAGGCAGCTAGCATCTTCAGACATCAGCCCTTTGAGCTCAGACGTATGTGAACTATCACGGCAACTCAAATAAAGTTTGTGAGGCTTTAAAAATGCAATCAACTTGCCCCATATAACTCTGAAAAATGGCCCGGAAAAGTCTATTTGTATATGATTATTAGTTTTTTTTCATTTAAGCATCCTTCCTAGTAGAAGAGAGGTTTAGGTTTTATATGTAAAAGTCCTGCTTGAAAGCAGACACCATTAGCTGCCTGCTATTACCTTTATTATCCAGAACAATCTCACCTGTTTGTCTCTCTTAAAATAGCTTTGTTACGAGGGTTCTGATTTTCCTGACTTCTTAACAAAACCCTGCAATCTACCATTTCACTGTCCAGTGAGCGTATCCTTATTGGCCAGCTTGGCCAGCTTAATGGGGACTATCATTTTTAAATGGTTGGCAGGTACTTTATGAGCTGTATTTATAAAATATTTGCAGAGCCATTTGACCTGTAAAACTGCATGTAACAAATATTAAATTAACATTTATATATGTATATATATATGTATATATATATATCTATATATATATATATTATATTTTCTTTCCAGGTCAAATGTAATATTAGGAAAATACCACAATATGGCTACTAGATGGAGATGACGAGCATAGAAAATGTGTTTTTCCTGTGCTTCTCAGCTCCATTTAGTGGCAATAATGTGGTATTTTCCTGATATTAATTCAATGTGGAAAGAAAATATACTAATAACTAGGGATGCATTGAAATTTTGGCCGCCAAAAAATGCATCCCCAGCTTCTCTCGTCCCAACTGGGCGCCAGCTGCAAGCTTCAGTCTGCGTTCCCTCCGATCCCTGCTGCTTTCCTCAGCCTGTATAGGCAGAGGCAGTGGGATCGGAGGAGACACAGTGCCAATCCAGCTCCCAGAGGGGAGGAGAAAGCTGTCAGGAAGCTCCAGTGGAAGGGAATGGTGCTTCAGGATCGGTAAATATGTTAAATATTTACAGATCCTTCTTTGTACTGAGAAAACACAGAGTGATCGGTACTGATCACTCAGTGTTTGTAAATAACTGAGGAGATAGTGATTTATAATTGTGGACATAGCAAATATTTACTGTCTGCTCAGTTTATGAATGAACAGGAAGCAGGTCAGTACAGAGGCTTCCTGTCCATTTATGAATGGGTACATATTTACTATCTCCAGATTGTGAATGAACAGAACGTCTCTGTACTGAGAGCTTCCTGTTCATTCAGTGCTGGGGCTGCAGAAAAAGAGATTGAGGACTCTGTGTATGGGAATTATCAGAGGTAATTAAAAAAATATTTACAAAATAGTTAAAAAAAAGAAATAAAGCCCCCCCCAACACACATAAAGTATACCATATTTTCCCAAAGCCCCTAACAGTAAAGTTAAAAAAAACCATAATAAATAATTTAAAAAATAATTACATTATGTTTTAAAAGGGTTGTTAAAAAAGGAATTTTGAGTTTCGGCCTGGCAAATTTTGACATTTCGGTTTTGGTCTAAAAATTAAATTTTGGTGTATCCCTACTAATAACATTCCTTTGTGCTCCATACACACAGAATCAATGTACATTCAGATTTACAAGACAAATGGCTCTACAATTTTTTTTAAATACACCCCATAGTGTATGTGTGTAGGTATAATGAAACTGAACTTAGTTTTATACAAGTGTGGCTTTTATTTGTCCTCTCGCAATAAATCAAAATTTACATATTTTATGCTCACACAGTACAATTAAATGCAAAATAATTGAAAATTATTCTGAAAATCAGAGTTGACACGAATAGGCTTTTTCAGTTGACACCTTATATATTTGACGTTCATTTTCTTCCCTTTTTAGATTTTCGAAACTCAGCTCTGCCAACCTGTCAGACAAACATGGCTTGGAATTATACTTTGGAAAAGATGGGACAAGCAGTTTCATAGTGCAGCATCCTCTGTACTAGTGTCAGATGCTCTGCGGCTCAAAAAAGGGAATCTCATTAGACCTGTCACACCAGCATGTAGCTATTTGCATACTTTATTCCCAAAGAAAGGAAACATGTCTAAATGTATTTAAAGGTTATTCTGGGAAATGGAGTAGTGCTTGGTGCCAGTTATGCAAAACTATAAGTGAGTGCCCTTGGTAAAACAGCCAAAGGAGATGTAATGGACTCATCTTTGTTTTCATGCAGTTCATCTGTGTGTAAATAAAGAGTTCTACATGTTCTATTGACTTGCTTACTTCCAGTTATGCCACTGCTCAAAGTTGCCCCAAATTAACCTACTGCCCAGCATTCTCCTGTATCCAGGGCCACTCGCTTGTCGGTTCCATGTATGGCTGGTAGCGTTCACCCCCTAAGGAGCCACTGGATGAACGGGTCTTCCATAGCAACCTGGCTGCCCCAATAGCAATTACCACCCTCTTTGGCAGGGGTCTCAAATTCAATTGATTCAGGGGCCACTGGACACATTTTTTCCTCCCATGGGGGCCGCTTGCCAAATTTCATACTTCACACACACAGAGATACGCACACATAGAAATACACACAACGGAAATATGCACAGCCCCCCAGAACCAGAATTACAAACACTAATACACACACAATAAGGCCCCATTCACACCTGTAAGCTTAGGTGCGATTAGGGATTTCTGTGTCAGGAACTTGCGTTTTCCAGCAGCAGAAATCCCTAATCTGGCGTTTACAACTGGTAGCTGTCACCTATTCAATTTAATTATCAGGTGACAGCTGGTGTATGTAAATGCTGGCACCCTGCATGTAATGGTATGTGATATGATTACATGAGGTTAGAAAACAATCACTAACCCTGGATGCACGATCAATGCGTCCAGGGAGAATGATTCCTAACTGCATGTAATCATATCACATACCATTACATGTGGTGTGCAGGCGTTAACATTGAATGCACAGCCATGAGGTCTGCATCTGACAGAGATGCAGACGTGTAGCTGCTCACGCAAGTCAGGTACGTGGTCTATGACTGCGTGCCTAACTTGTCAGCTGGCTGCGGGCCACATAGTACTGGTTCGCGGGTCAGTACTTTAAGACCCGTGCTCTATGGTGACCAATAAAAACGAGGTCCAGACTGTAGATAAGATGCTGAGGAACTTTATTGAAGAACTTCAGAGACAGAAAGGTTAAGGGCTAGGAATATCAAGAATGGTGTCGACTCCTTTAACTGTTAGAGAAAAGTAACTGCTGCCTCCACAGACTAGAACCTTTAAGCCAAATGTGTCAATCTGTTTGGAGCACCAGGCCAAGCAGTACTTGAATCAGAAGTCATCCATCCAGTCAGGAACAGACTCCCAGTCTCCCTGACATCCAGTCAGGAACCCAGACCCGTTGAAGTTACTCTTTCATCTCCATCCTTAGTATCGGCCACTGGGCCCCGGACTAAGGCCTAAGTGCAAGCACATTGCTAGTCCCTAGGCTTCAGGCCTAGCCAAATAAGATAGTCCATAGCAGCCTCCCCCAGGCAGGGCCCAGGGGAGGAAGAGAGCCTCACATGGTCCACCCAGAATATTTATGTCCTCTCCTAGCATGCACCACTGGCCATGAACCTCCTAGTGATTGGCCAGGGAGACATATACAGTGTATTCATAACAATCCATTATTAGTTGCTGTGCTCTGTGGCAAGGATACATCCAGCAGCAGGCAGATGCAAATGATAACAAATTGCTTAGGGGAAACCAAATGAGCATACACTATAGATCAGCATCAGACTAAATACAATCTGACAATACTAAATTTACTAAGCACTCCTGCATACAGGGTGCTACAGACTCAATAACAAATAAGTAAGCACCCATGCACTTGTAGACTCACCCTAACATTGAGCATCACACGACCACCATCCCCTTCTGATGTTCTATGTCAGCGATGGCGAACCCGTACAGGATATCCACTTCTCCACAGGCCCACTTCCATAATTTTGTCCTTCTACATATGCAAATGTCCAGAATCCAGTGTGTAGAAACTTCATGGGTTCTGAAGCCTACAGACTGTGGTGCAGTGAGGTTGTAACAGCTAGCTTCATTGTGAGACTACCTGTAATGACCTCACTGCCCCATGGTGCATTTTGGATACATGTTGCTATTAAAAGACACTTTGCTTAGCTCTAGCACCTTGTTCTGTTCTTCCTTTTGTCTGTATGTATTATTAGGCAAGCTTTCCTACTTTATAGTCTTTGCAACAATTAATTACCGTATATACTCGAATATAAGCCGAGATTTTCAGCCCATTACTGTTGTAAAAGTTTCTACTGGCTTGGGCTAGTTTTACAGGTAATTCTGGGGAACATATTTTTTCTTATTTTCTGTTGCATGAGATTTTCAAATATGAAATCGGTTTTCCTCTACATGCAATTTGAAACTTGTGATTTTCACAAAAAAGAACACCTATTGCTATTTACATTAGGGATAGCTTGAGGACTAGGCTTACATCAGGGGTGCCCATAAGGTCACGTAGCGATCACTGGTAGATCGCAATGTCCTCTCCTCCCGCCGTGGGGCTTCTATGGATCCCTGCTGCTCTGCCCATCTGTATGCAGCGGGGATCCGAGAAGAAGTTAAGGAACCGCTGCAGCCGGCGGAAGGGTGGCGGAGGAGGGAGCCGCTGTCACAGAACTAAAGCCGAGCGGTGAGGAGAGAGATAGAGAGTGAGACGCTCCGCCAGGATCTGACAGCCGGCGCCTCTCTCTTTCCTCAACGCTCGGCCTTAGTTCTGTGACAGCGGCTCTGTCCTCCGCCCCCCCCGCAGCTGAAGTGCTTCTTTCACTTCTTGTCGGATCCTCCGCTGCCTCTACCCGGGAGAGCAGGGGGGATTCAGAGGAGAAGCTGAGCCCCCGTGTGCGTGGCCGAGCGGCAGAGGACCGATACATATCAGTGATATGTACCAATCCTCTGTGCAGGACAAACACTGGAGCGATCAGCTGATCACTCCAGTGTTTGTAAATAACTGGGGACACATAGTACTATGTGTCCCCAGTTATGAATGAACAGGATGTGATTTACATCACTTCCTGTTCATGCATGAGTTTCTCAATGGGTAGAAGCACTCTCCCCATATCCCCCATATGCAACGTCATCCACACGAGAACTACGGGAGGACAGGACACCGGGGCCTCTTGGATGCACTGGAATGTAAGCCGGCCGACTCCCTGCGTTCAGGGGCAGGAGGGGGTGTGGGGTTGTATTGAAGTCAATGGCACCGCAGCCATGCCCCCCGCCCACAGTGCAATCGCCCTTCATTCCGGTCCAGTGCGATCTGCAAAAATAGTGCTAGCAGCATTTTTGCGGATCACACTGGACTGGAACGCAGGCACTACTAATGTGCCTGAGTTCCGGGTGCAGGCGATGGCACTGTGGGCAAGGGGCCTGCCTGCGGGGCCATTGACTTCAATGCTCCGCCACGCCCCCTGCCGCCCCTGAATGCAGGTATTTTTTCATTGGTAGATCTCATTGAGCTCGTCATTTGAAAAGTAGATCTCCAGACGAAAAATTGTGGCCGCCCCTGGCTTACATCAACCCTAACCTTAGACTAATTAGGCTAATTTCTCTACAAACATCAATATTCTTTATCTTTTTTGCTAATTTTGGATTATAGAGATTTATCTGATTTACTTGATTTTCTTGATGAAACAGTTTGTGATGGCTGTAAGTACTAACGGTGAATATTTTCAACATATAGTTTCTGCTATTCCTGCTTTTTCTTTTGAGAAGATGGACCTCAAAATCGTGCCGACAACTATGAGGTTCTCGTTACTAGAATGCTGTTGGCTTTTCGTGATCTTGGGTGCAGCATAAGTGTCAAGCTCCATTTCCTGAATAGTCAAGTTGATCAATTCCCTGAGAACCTTGGGGCTGTTAGTAATGAACAGTGAGAGCACTTCCATCAAGACCTCATGATGATGGAATAGCGCTATCACGGGCAATGGGACAAAAGATGATGGCAGACTACTGCTGAAGTATCAAACCAGATTGCCCTGAGAAAGTCCACAAACACCACAGCTACAAGCGCAAAGTCTTGCCTGAATAGGACATATTTGAGCTGTGGATCCCATCCTTTGTTCTGAATCACCTATCATCTTTATGAGTCAGAATATGTTAATTTAAAGAAAAATCATTAGTGCATACTCATATTTGACATTTTGTACATAAATGTTTCAGATTTGACAAGTGGCAATACATATTTTACTCCACACAAGTTATTTTTTTTGCTTTTATTCAAACTTTAATGCATATTGTGATGCACCTACACGTTTTTGTGAATACATAAAATTAGGCTTAAAGGGTTTCTGAAACCCTCAGTTTTTTTGCATATATCTAGCTAGCAAGCAGTAGATATATGCAAAAAAAAAATGCTTTAAAAGCGGTTTAAACTTATCGGTGTCTTCACTGCGCGCTCCCGTCCGAAAATATGAAATTGCGCGGGCGGCCGCAAAGCATCTTGGGGCGGGCGCATGTGCAGTTCGGATTTTCGGCCAGGGAGACGAGGAGAGACACAAGGTAAGTCTATGGGCGCGTGCACCCGCATGCAAACACCGTGGAGCAGGAAGTGCCAGCAAGGACAGAGGAGTCAGCACTGGATCGGAGACTCGCAGCAGCGCTGGAGGGAAGGCTGAAAAGGACAGGAAAAAAGAAGATCGGATTAAAGGACATCATTTAAGGTAAGTGCTTTAATTAACATTAAAAAGTTTTTGCCTTTAATGTCACTTTAAACAACCATCTTGGCAAAGATATTCTTTAAGACTGCGTGACTATAAATTTCTCCGATAGACCGTGTCATCATGCAAAAGGTGTCAAAATCGTGAAAAATAAAAATGTTGAATTGCAAAAAATCTAATGCTGACAGAGAAAAACTAACTTCAGATCTGAATTCAGCACACTCAAGCTAGGGGGGTTATTCACAAAAGGGTGAAGAGTTTGTAGAAGGTAGGAGAAGTGATCAATCTAGGACAACATAGCAAATTTTAATAAATTCTCCAGTTCATCTCACTTTCCAGGTCAGCTATGTTGTCCTAGATTGTTCACTTCTCCTGCCTTCTCCAAACTCTTCACCTTTTTGTGAATAACCCTGTAGATATGAACATGTGCTGGTATCAATGCAACAAAAAATGTGTTCCCCAGTGTAATTTGTGTGGTATATAAGCGCCATCTAGCGGTCATATTAGGCAGTTAGGAATTTAAAATGTATGTAAACCCCTCACAATAAACCTGTCTTGTTCACTCACTTTTGGTCAGTTAAATATACAGTTGAAAGAGTTAGTTATACCTGTTTGATAAGTGCAAAAAAAAGTGGATCCTGCCAGAAATCCAGTGCTGTTCTGTGTCCTGGGCACTCTACAGTGTTATTTCAGACAATATTATCATCCCTTGCTGGCTAACTTTTCTTAATGGCACCCAAACACATATAATCATCACATGTGCGCTGTACCACACCACATCGCATGGTAACCTATTAAGATGCGATGTGGTTTGATGCAATTTAAAAAAAAATGTGATTTAGCTGTGGTAGGCAGCCCATTCAAATGAATGGACTGCACTACTGCAGCGCACCCTGCAGCACCACTGCGATGTTGCATGGCTAAAGCCTGATGGAAAACTAATACAGCCACCACATCTAAGGGGTGAGTGGCAATGAAATACATTTTTGTTCTTGGGTTTAAATACCCTTTAAAGGAAACACTAATATGAGTAACTTACACTTTTTGTATTTCTTTTGTGTGTATTTGGCGCAGTATGGGTCTTCAGCTGCCTTGAGCAAGTATGAGCTTCATGTATTTTGCTGTACTTGCAAGCCCAAATCTGGGCACCCCCGAGATTCCTGCCCCCCTGGAGGACCCCCCACCACATGCATTTTTTTAAAATTACCTTTTCCAGATAGTTGCAAGATGGTCAAGAGGGCATGCAGGGTCCTCTACCTCTTCGTCCCCCTTCTCCAGTAATGGGTGGTTCTCAATGAGGCAGAGAGCTGCTCTGACGTGAAGACCCCCTCCCAAGTTTCCAGGCAGCATCAGCAGCACACTTGCCCATCTTCCTCCAAAACTGACAAATCCATTTCTGTAGAGGTTGTTTTCAACTTTTAACCCCCTTGCTGCCAATGCCCTACACTTTTAACCTCAAGATAAAAGTGGCGTGTAGGGCCATTTCTGTAGAGGTTGTTTTCAACTTTTAACTCCCTTGCTGCAATTTTTCACTTTTTTATCTTTCACAGAGTTTGTGAACGACCCCACCCAAACCCTACTTTTTCTGAAAGCACAGGACCTGTAGAATAAAATATGGTGCTGCTAATTTTGTAGGTACCTGTCCCAAATGTTTATCAAAACACAACAGAACTTACAAAATTCCTACTTAATGTATTTTATCTGTATTCATGAATAGCAAATATTTGTAAATTTTAAAGTGTACCTTTTTGTGAAACCGTAAGAATCAAAGGCACACAAAACTGTAAAAACAACCTTTCAAAATCTGGAGAATGGCTTCACACCTGTGTTTTGTGGTGTGCACTGCAATAGAAATGCAAACATGCCGCACATAGAGTTGAATGAATTTAATTTTAGAAAAATTAAAAGAGAACTATGGGGTAAGTGTTTTTCCCCATAGTTCTCTTTAGGGTCACGGGAGGACATATACTAGGGTCCTCCCAAGACCCAAAGCTCAGTATATCGCGGGCTGTTGCTGAGAGTGCTGCAGCCGGGACGGATCCCGGCAATATTGTTGTGATCCACCTAGCTGCGTGAGTGACAGCTGGCTCTGCCTATCTAGAGGCAGAGCCAGCTATGCCCGCCCCCTTCCCCGTTCGTTCCTCCACTCAGCACTGGAGGATCGGAGAAGAGAGGGGGGAATCCTTTTGGAGAGCGGTGGCTGACAGTCACTGCAGGGAGACGATCGGAAAGTGAGCGGATCGGCGGCATGTTTCTGCTCACTTCCCGATCAATAGAGTCGACCTGTGACAGCTTCCTGTCACAGGTTGGCTCTAAATATGAGGATGAGTGGAAATCACTTACCTCAAAGTTCTCCTTTAGGCCCCGTTCACATTGAGCGATTTATCGCGCGATTTTTGTAGCGATATCGCTCATATTTCCGCACTATATCGCTCTATGTAGCTTCACCAATACAATTCAATGTAGCTGTTCACATCTCGTCGCTCAATGTCGCTCAATATCGCTCAATATCGCTTGTAGCTCGTCGCTGGTAGCTTGTCGCTTCTACATGACCCTTTTTTAGAGCGATTTTGAGCGATATTGCTCCTGATTGCATACAGCCCAATAGGAAGATGTCGCACGATGTCGCGCGACACGTCGCTCAATGTCGCTCAATGTCGCTCAATGTCGCTCAAAGTCGCGCGATTTGCATGTCGCTCAGTGTGAATGGGGTCTTAAGCACTGCAATGAGTTGTAACAATGCACTGCAGTGCATGTACACAATGCACACCAGTGTGTCCGTGTTATGTCCACCATAATATATGCCTGGTGGTATGAATGGGCACCAACACATGCAATGTGCAGAACAACAATGTGTGTAGTGCACATATGAAAGTCTTTCTTTTTTACATTTACAAATAAAGTTCCATTATGCGCGCTTTATGGTTTTATAAGCCTTTCCAATAGATTGTTAAATAAAACCCTTTTGCTTTCTGCTACTAAAAAGGCAGTTCTTTTAAGCACATTTTAATATTACATACATATATATTATATTAAGTTGTGATATTATTATTATTATTGTTGTTATTGGTAGTAGTATTAGTATTATTTCAGTGTTGGAAACTCCCTGCTCTTTGGTATAGACTACAAGTGAGTTGTCAATCAACTTGTTTCAATTCCTCTGTGGTTTCCGCAATGCATAGTACAGTAAAGGCTCTCTGCATAGATGCACGTAGACTTAGGTCATGTGCGCTGCTAATTTTATGTGTCCCCTGAGCTATTGCTTATTTGGTGAGCAGGGATGCTATCTTGACATTGTATCCATTGTTATTGGAAAATAATGTACCCTTCAGAGACATTGCGCAATTTTGTGTAACCTGAACAACTCTATTGACTATACTGATATAGACACGTTTACTGCCTTGCTCCTGAAGAATGCATTATGAACCTTTTGGTCACAATGTATGTCATTTTATACTGTAGTAATCTCATACATATTGACCAAATACACATAGTTTATATGTATACATCACCTAATGAGAATACCACTTTATTTCTAAAAATAAATAAATAAATATGACACTTTCACATTCTAATATCAGTTGCTATTGTGCTTTTCAACAATGACAGACTATTAACCCTTTTGCTGCCAGAAATGGTTTTGCTTTTCCTTTTTATTTTTGCGCACACATAAAAGGCACATATAACCCACAGAATTATATATTTTCTGAAAGCTGATAATCTGTAGAATAGAATGGTGGCAGTTACAATTTTTTATGTCGCATGCTATTAGCACAACTGGTTATCAAACCCAAATTTTCAGCACAAAATACCTTTAAATTATTAGGGGTGCACATAAACAAAATATAATACCCAATTTGTTTATGTTAATAAAATATAAGGTTGCACAGAGTAAATAGATACCAAACATGTCAAGCTTCAAAATTGTGTACACCAAGATGGTGGCGCCCAAACGTGTATGTCGTTGCCCGACACCTGATGCGTGTGACATCATGTGCTCCACTTTCAAGATGGTGGTGCGCATGCAAATACATTCATATATGCCCCAATATACCGGTAGTTATCGGGCATATAATACATTTGTTATTTTGGATTCGGTCGAACCGCCGAATCAACTGAATTTCGTTGATTTGCAGGTTTGTCTGAATTTGAATGCACATATCTACTGGCGATCATCATTGCTGAAAGTGAAAGGAACCAGAACAGGATAAGGGGGGAAATCTTCCAATCGGGCACTAGTTCTAGTGACCCAGCTGACCACCAGGGGTTTCCCCCACTTTAGAGTTAACACTTCTGTTGTGGCTTTTTTTTATCACATGTCTTCTCCATAGGGTGGTGTCCCTTTTTCTCATGTTCCAAAGTTGGCAGATATGCTAAAAACACTGGGGGGGGGGGGTTTTAAAAATTGGACCGGACAAAATTTGGCAAAA
>NW_017307039.1:301618-302903 GCF_000935625.1 Nanorana parkeri
TTTTTTATCACATGTTCTTTCCATGGGGTTGTGTTCCTTTTTCTCATGTTCCAAAGTTGGCAGATATGCTAAAAACACTGGGGGGGGGGAGTTTAAAAACTGGAGCCGACAGAATTTGGAGCAGTTGCCCATGGCAATCAGCTTCTATCTTTCATTTTCAAGGTTGAACTGAACAAACTGCAGAGAGAAGCTGTTTGCTCTGTTTTTTTTAAAATAAATTCCCCTCTGTCTATTATGAACAATTACCATGTTTTTTCTTTTGGAAAATAATGTTTTCTCTCCTTTTCATCCTTTATTTCATCTCAGTGCTTCGAATTTCATGCATCCTCTTTGTACCCACTTCCCACTGCCTCACTCCATCGCAGCTGCATGCCACTGTTCGGAGCAGCCTCCCTGATGGTGCCGACAGTAGAATATGTCAACATGGCCACTGATAGTCTCCACTGAATGAGATAGGGTGACAACCCATAGGAGGAACTGGGAGACGGGGAAGAGCAGTGTCTCTCTATAACAGGGTTCTGTAGAAATCCCACCTCACTCCTTACCGGTATACCCCTTTGCATAATGGGTGCTAAAATGACTGCAGGTGGCACTGATATATACAAGTGCGAAGCAGTATGTCACCAGCAACACCGAGGTCAAATGTCCAAATGCAACTTTATTGATGTGTGTGTAGATCATGTCAAAAACAAGCAACGTTTCAGGGCCACTTAGGGTCCCTTCATAAGGCACAGTATATGTGCCTGAGGTGCCTGAACAAGGATCTTCATGGCAGCATTTAATAAACATTGTGGATATAAAAATATGTAAAAAATATTTTTTTAAATTACATTTATGCCACATTTCGGGCAGAATGATAATTTATAATGTAATTTAAATGTCAAATGTCCAAATGCAACTTTATTGATGTGTGTGTACATGGTTTCAGGGCCTGGGTGTGAAATTTATCATTAAAAAGCTGTATGTTATGTACACAGGGTGGCTGGAAAGTAGAAAGATCTCATCTTGCAGCACATCGTCCACCACACCGAATGCCCAGCTTCCGGGTACTGAAGAGAGGGAGCGATATTTTCCGAGCTATACAGCGATTCTGTCACATCACCTACCCCTTTTCACTATCCTCCATTCACAAAATGTCTTCTTTTTTATAAAGAATTCAATTCTGTGATTGGAGGTGGAGAGAAGATATCACATCCCCACCTCCTGTGACTGGATCACTGTATAGCTTGGAACACATTGTTCTCTTTCTTCAGTGCCCGGAAGCTGGGCATTCTGTGTGTGTGTG
>NW_017307039.1:303028-320276 GCF_000935625.1 Nanorana parkeri
GTGGGGGGGGGGGGGGGGGGGGCATGCTGCAAGGTAAGATTTTTCTACTTTGCACTTGCCCTCCACACATTACACCAAGCTTTTTAATGATAATCTACTTACCCGGTGTGCTGTGTAAATGATTATTGTGCCCAGAGTGTGGCTTTAAAGTGACATTAAAGTCACAATTTCCCTCCCATGCTGCTTTAAGGACTTACCTTAAATGATGCCTCTTGATCTGATCATCTTCCTTCCACTTGTATTCAGCAATCCCTCCAGCGCTGGTGCTGGTCTGTGATCCAGCGCAGACTCCTCGTGTCTCTCCGTCGTGCACGCTCACGGCTGCGTGCGTTCAACTCTACTGTGTCTCCTCTTCTCCCCGCTGATGATCTCCACCTGCCCCATCATCCTGCACGCCGGCTCGAGAAGCTCCAGATCTACAGCCGGGAGCAAGTTGTAAGCAATTACCTTTTTTGTTAACTTTTTTGAAATATTTTTAATGTTTTTGCATATATCTACTGCTTGCTAGCTTTGCATATATCTACTGCTTGCTAGCATATATCTATCAGTAGATGTATGCAAAAAAAAAAAGAAAGGAGACTTTAATTAATATCACTTATCACTAACATGTTAACGATTATATAAGATTTTTGTGATTGTATTTCCTTTAAAGTATGGTCAGTTCACCACAAGTGGTGTTAATGAACTCAAGCTAAATCTGCTAATTGAATTTCTTTCACTTGTGTACAGCCATCTTTTATAAGAGGCCCAGGATTAAAGATGTCTACAGGTAACGTTTTAAAGATGATTACATTGGGGGACCCAACATGTGGACATGTGTTCATTTAATGCTCTAAACATCACATATAGCTCTTGTTCTGAATACACCATTGAATTTTTACCAGTGCTTAAACTACTACAGGCTGTATACAAAAACTAGTTTGTTCCACTGATATGTAAATATTTCCTTCATAACTAAAATATTTTGAATTGCAGTGTAGACTTTAAATATATCTTATTTGAACCTGTGCAAAGCCTTGTCTTTCTCCATATTCAGCTAGCTCCATGACAAAAACCTAGTTCACCGTCGTACTTGGAAAAAACATGATCATGTTTGAAACACTGTAAGAAAAAGAATGAAGCCCATTACCTATGAGGTGTTAATTAATGGAGCCGTGAATATGATTTAGTCTTTTCTCTAATTCATTCGATTTTAATGTGAGGACTCAAATATAAGGGGCAGATTTATGTATACATTGTTACGAGAACTCAAGACAGAATAAACATAACCCTTGCAGTAGGGCTACACCCGCACTGCAGAAGGTAAGTGCTCATTTTCATCTAGAGTGTAAAATAAAAAAGAAATACTCACCCGAACCCCGGACCCTGCTGGCTGCTAGACCAGTACATTGGAGGTGAGGACACCAAGGGGCATTCAATCACTGGAGTGGGGGGGGGAGATAGTCTGGAAGGACTGATGTAGCAGCCACTTCGATGCGAAGATGAGTATTTAATTTTTATTTTACACCCTAGGAGAAAATTAGCACTTTGCAGTCCGTGGATAGCCCTGCTATGCTATGACATCATCACATAGCCTGTGCGGAGAATAGAGCAAGGAAGGACCAGGGGCATAACTAGAAATCACAGGGCCCCATAGCAAAATGTTGTGATTTCTAGTTACGTCCCTTGCAGAGCCCACCAGATATCCCAAACAGCCCACCTGAGAGTGACCCTGCAGAGCCCACCATAGAGTCTCTATGGTGGGCTCTGCAGGGTCTCAGGTGGGCTGGTCACACCCCTGCACACCGCATTCCTGTCAGCCCTGACATAGTGATAGTTCCGCCACTGGGAAGGACCCAACAGATCCTCTCACTACAGGCTGCCTGCACAAAACTACAGTAGGGGGCAGATACAAGACCAGTTTGCCCTTCTTAATAAAGCTTGCTATACAGAGCCAGGTGGCCCTGTCTGCTGGCTCTTGTCTGACATCCTTCTATTACAAAATCGAAGGAGCTGGGCAGTTGGCCAAACAGTACCTCCATGCAATTAGATACAGGCACTGTTCAAGTATTTTCACAGCAGGCAGGGCCGACTGTCAACATACAACAGCTGATGTGGGAGGTACCCCCATCCATGATGTTTATGTTCGATGGATGAATCTGTTGAGATTTTTATTACTACATGCCATCCGACCGCCTCTTGTTTTTAACAATGTTCTGTTTTACCATCAATAGCCTTTCTGAAAGATCCTCTGGAAAGATAGATTTAACTTTGCATTTTCTGGCTATGTACAATCTATGTTCTTCACTAACTGTCTTTAAGTTTTTTTGCCACCAAACCCCAAACATCAGCTATCATCCTTATATCTAAAGTTTTTAATGTTTTTCCTGCAATTTTGATCCTGTTATGCTAACCCTAGTTAGAAACCTTAGACATTACTTCTCACAGCTTTTCACGCTGATAGTTAAATAATAACAATCTCTAAACCCCCCCATGAAAGCAGAGGATGTGTTGAAAATATGTTGATTACTACAACCCTGTGCAGTGTCTTTTCTGACAAGTTTAGATAACTATTTCACTTCTAAACTAATACTAAATGACTTTCTAATTTAAACTGACTTGAACAAAAAGCAATATTTAAGTAAAGAAATAACTGCAACTGATTTTTTTTTCATTATATTTAATTGTTATTGTTATAATAAATGAGCAAAAACATTATGCTATAGCTATAACCAGAAGCTATCACATTTTACAGATATACACTTTGTATTTCTTCCTTAGGTTTGAGTGTGACCTTTTGTATGCTTGTCTATATTAGGGTAACTGATCCCTATACTGAAATATTTATAGATGGAAGATTTTGGAAAGGCTTACTATAGTAGAATTGTGTATAAATGGTCTACTTCCCCTCTAAAAAGCTATTCAATTGTTTATCTTGTATAGTTTCTTCAAATAGAAAGATCCTTGAGTGTTTGGAAATAAATATCTATACACAATTTACTAAAATAATGAGGTAATATATTAGTAACAGCCCTTGTTTGTAAGTAGTAGCATGTAGTATATTTAAAGTGTAATGACTATTACCTTACATAATACTACAATGGAAAGGTTTGGCAACCTAACAAGCTTATGTCATTGGAGAGGAGAGTCAGTCAGCGGCACCAACGGGTACCAAAAGTGCCACTTATTTCAGAGGTGAACGGTAGCAATTGGAAATGTTTTTCTACCTGACAATTCGATTGCCCGTCTCTGGGAATGAAGAGCCAGTGGTTTTGAGTAGGACCAACATGCCTTTCAGCTGGGTTGTGTGGCTCTTAGTTCATATCTATTGTAGATTTAAGGGATGATTAACACCTTTGGGTTTGTGTTAGAAGTGAACTCTGGTTTTATTTAGCATGGTGAAAAATGAGCCACTTTAGTAAAGTATCCCCCAGTGCATCATGTGCAGGGAAATGTAAACTATGATACTTCCTCATGAATATGACTGAATGTTTGAAACAAACACAGATATATTTTTACCATCCAAGATGCATACAGCACTTTACTACCCTGTTTCCCCGAAAATAAGACCTATCCCAAAAATAAGGCCTAGTACTATTTTTGGGAATTGCTAAAATATAAGACCTACCCTGAAAATAAGACCTAGTTGTGACCATTCCCAGGGCCGGTGGTGGCATAAGGGGGAACTTGAAGAGCCGTGGCAGAGAATCAGCGGTGCCAACGAAGCCAGCGCTAGAGCAAGCGAGGCAGTAGCAGAGGGAGCAGAGCCGCATAAGCCGATGCCTCCTCTACAGCGCCGGCTCCTGTCACAGGCGGAGAGATAACAAATGCACTCCGCCTGCCAGGATAGTGAAATGCGCTTTGCTCATTCTGGCCAGCGATTGGTTAGCAAATTGCACTTGGAAAGGTACGGCACCCCCGATTGCCCTGATCACCATATTTTTTGACATCAATACATGTAGACTTTTCTACATACATAAGTGTGGATTGTTGTACATTTAAAAAAATAAATAAGACCTACCCCAAAAATAAGACACAGTGTGTTTTTTGAGCCAAAAAAAATATAAGACAGTGTCTTATTTTCGGGAAAACACAGTATGTGTGGGGGCGGGGGGCAGGTATGATGCCAGCAGTAGCATGGCAGAGGCAGTGCTTCCCTATCAAAGGCAGCAGGAGACAAAGATGCAAGGCAATCAAACCTCCTGTGCCATCTACGAGCTAAGCTGGCAACCAATAATGTTATAAAGGACTCTAAAAATCCAAGGATCTATATCAGGGAATCAGCATAAGCTGATGTTACTGACTCAAAAGTGATCATTCAAATATATATAGCCCAGTAAATAGTCTCAGTTTCTAGCATTACTTCTGATTATCTGGTTGTGTCTGTTTCACACAAGGGCAGCCAAACAGGAGCCCTTGTTATTGCACAGGGAACATTTCTAGCTATTTGGAAATTCTTAATGTGCCTGGCTGATCTTTCAATTTTTTTTATGTAGAAGAATGGAGGGTCAGATGTAATGATGGGCGAATCTGTCTGGGTTCGATTTGCCAAGGGTTCAGCGCATCTTGTTAGAAAACAACCTGAACTTAGAGGTTAATCCCAATTTAAGTCTATGGGGGGGGTTCATTTTTAGGGCTAATAGACTGCTGCCATAAAAAGGCACGAGAAGCTGGGAACTGCCATGAGGAACATGTAGCCATGCAAACAGGGAATCCTTGCAGTAATAAAGAAAAAAAAAGAAAAGAAAAAAAAAAAAGGTTTCCTATGGATGGGACTGCAGCTACGATTGACTGTGACTGCTGATCTCGAAATCAACCACAAAAATAAAATGAAAGACAAAAATGCCTCCGATAAAAGGATTGGGAGCTATCAATCAGAATTAAAGTACAGTTTCCCAACTGACCCTAATCTCCCCCAATGCATTTGTCAGCTTTCCCTATATATTTCTTGCAAGAGCTTCCAATTCACTGACTAGCTGCTCTGTGCTCCCCTTTTTATAGTGAGGATGCTGATCTAATAAGCCCTTCTAAACCAATTAGTTTAAAAGTTCAAAGGGCATGCAGCACATTATGGTTTTAAACAATTCTTTACAGTGAATCCCCACATAAAATCCCTGGGACCATGTGCTACCTGCGGTAGCAGCGAACCTGAACATCATCCCTAGTCAGATGTACGGCTCGTAAACTTCTGTCAGCATCAGGTAAGGACTGCAGGGAGTCCCAATTCTCTTCTGGATTATGAGAACAAAAAGCAATATTTTTTTTATTCATCTCATGTGAGCTTTTTTCCCATCTACGGCCAGTCTTAGAATCAGCTAGCCAATCCAGTGGCTAATACAGACACCAAGCAGATTTTGAAGCTCAGTTCAATATGTGTAACTGTTTTCTGCTAGATGTGCTATCAACATTTGTCTCCACACGTCTACAGATAACGGGCACTCAGGATACACCCAATATGGCCACCAGGACAGTCATTGTATCATAAATGCTGTCTACAGTTAAAGTAGACAGCATTAAAGTAGGCATAGTTATATTATTTTGTGGAGTTGTGGATAGGTTAGGAGAGCTTTCGAATCCCTGTCAAGTTTTTTTTGCTGTCGATGTTCCTGCTGGGGAGATTCAACCTATACAGTATATTTGTTCTGGTGACTACTGTCATGAAGACAGAAAGTGACAAGAAAGCCAAAATATTACAGTTGTTATAGAAAAAGAGGTGAGGGTAAATCTTCCAAAGGGGTCACCTGTTCCGTTGACAATTGTAATAGGGGAGTTCTTCCACGTTTGTACAAATTGCCTCATATTTTCTGCTGTGAAAGGGAGTGAAGAGAAATCTCCTCAACAGAACACAGACAGCAAAAAGCAAACAGAGAGGGATTTTAACTCTTATTTCCTCTATGCACATCGTAAAAACAATAAAATGTTGACTGTGCATAGACTTTTATTAATGTACAATGAAGCCTTGTTATATTATGTGGTGGGTTATAGCAATGTGAGGATGTCAGATAGCTACTGAAAATGAGCTTTGAAGTCAGCATTATGGGTTGTAGGTACAGGTCTCTCTGCCTTAATCCCCCATCCCCTGGTGAAACAGCCAAAGCAGTCACCTCTTTTTCCAACTCATTGATCTGGCACTTCAGACAGCAATAAATATACCCGGTACTTTTTTTTAGTAGAGTGAGTAAGGGCTGGAACTTGCAGGTTTTTATTGCTATATATCTTCCCACCAGGGAGATTTTTCTTTACTTCCTATTCCAGTGACTAGGGTCACTGGGACAGGAAATAAATTTAAAATGTTTTTGCTGGAGGTCAACTTTAAGATTGCCACACCAACATACAGTATATATCCAAAGAACATAAATAAGACCTAATAATCTAATAAACAAATTAAAGCCTCATTCAGTATAAATTCTTAAGGTGACTAAGTGTCGGATGTGACCCACACACAGTAGTAATCTGCCTTAAAGCAGAACCCCGAAAAAAATTATAGTCATTCCTTGCAGTGGTGCTCCCATTCTATACATTGTGTATAGAACGTGATGATGTATGGGACCTTAGACTGCTGCAGCAGGGGGGGGGGGGGAGATGTTCCAGGGACCGGTCTAAGAGCCAGCCTAATCAGAGGATTGGGTGAGTATAACTTTGTTCTTTTCCGCCCTAGACCAAAACGAGTGCTTAGCCCTTGCAGTGCGAGGGTAGCTTGGGTTAATGCTCATTTTCCCCAAAGTTCTTCTAAACCCTTTCTTATGGGTAAAAAAAAAGAAAAGAAAGTTAGTATATCAGCAGGCATATTTGTAAAGTAGTGAATGTGACATTCACCAAACATTCACTGCAGGTTAATCTTCCTGGTGAACGAGTTTATATACAGTAGATTATTCACATTCAATGTTTTTTTAAATATGTCCCCAAAGTAATGGAATGGACGCCCAATTGAAGTGTTGCTTTATACTATTGTTGTGCAGTCAGATCTTGTAACAAGTAAACTATTAGGGCCCGTTCACACCAGTTGCAGTGCATTCCGGCCCGATTCTGGTCAGAACGCACTGCCTTGCATTGCGGCCGGCTCACTTTTTAGTGGGGCTAGAGGGGGCGTGGTGGGCCATTGAAGTGAATGGCGCCGTAGCCACACTCCCTCTGGCCGCAATGCGATCGCCCGCACGGTATCGCAAGGCACATTGTGCCTGCAGTCCGGTACAGTGCCCCAGCCTTTGGCCTGGACATTTGCCCCACTTTGGCTGACATTTTAGCTCAGTCAAGCCGAAGCTTATGCCTTCAGCTCGGCTGAGCAGCTGGGCCGCCTTCAGCAGCTGTACGGATATAGTTAATAGCCCATACAGCAGCCCTTGGGTTCGACTGAACTGAAGGGCTCCCGCAACCGAAGCTAACCAAAGGATCAGCCGTAGCTACAGCTGGATCCATCGGCAGCTTTGTGAATAGACCCCTATGTTTTTAGTATGTGTTAGTGCTCTTTGCCAGCAGCACACTAGAGAACCGCACCACTGCTCTTATACAGAACGCAGTGGTCCGAATCTTCAGTGCTCTATCACACCTCTTGCACAGTATTCCAATCAACAATGCTCATGATACCTGTGCAGCATCGTTGATTGGGGCATGGAGATGTGGACCACTGCGCTTTGTGTGAGCACAGCAGTCCGGCTCTCCTGCATGCTGCTGCCACACAGCTTTAAACATTAATTTGTTAAAAAAAAGTGCCTGACTGCATACCAGTAATAGAAAGCAAGATTTCAATCGGGCTTTAAACGTTTTTGCACTGCATTTCATTGTTGTCATAGCTAGTTTATTATGTTTCAATTACTAAATGTATACCAGAAATATACAGTTTTTTAAACTATCAGCTAGAATGACACAGCAACAGAAGTGGTGTTCTGTATGTAAATGAATCAAAGTAAATAGGAGGTATTTTTTTAAATGATCAGTAATACGACGAACAGCACCCTGGACCAGTAAGTGTATTTCATCCTCCTGCATGCTTAGCTGCTTGTCTTTGAATGACTTCCTAGTGCGGAAACTGATTTGGCCTTGAGCCAAAAACACCTACTTTCTGTTTGAGCTACTATATATATAGGGCTTGCATAGTTACAGCACCATGCAGAACACGGACTCAGACACGTTCACAATACAAAGGTAAGATGTAGTCCTTCCTGGAACATAATGCAACTTAGAAAGCTTCATGTAATCATAGTTAGAGTTTGGAGGTACACACACTCACATGTACACAGACTTCTAAAAACTATTTTAAAGTTTGTATTATATTAGCAATTTCTAATTTCCAGGAAATAACTAATCTTATACACATAAGTAAATGTAGGCATACTAATTTTTTTAATAGTGTTTTTCTTTCAGGTTATTGTATTTTTGGTTGGTTGGTTGCTGTGTTTTATAGGGTTGTGCTAGTTTTCCGGCTTCGGTAAGCACAGGCACTGTAGTCCATCAAAGTCACACAAAGCCAAAGCTTAGACAGTACCACTGAGAAACACCTGCTCAGGGGAACAGAAAAGCCTGCAAACACTGTGAACTGCAAAATATGCTATAGGTTTAAGCGTTTAATTCACTCTACATATTCATTTTAGTTTCAAGGCAGGTAATATTTAAGCGACTGTAAGGTATTACAACCATTAGTGTTTATATACTGTAGATTTGATTTGATTTATTTTGCAATATTATACCTTGCATATCAATGGATTATATTATAAGACTATTAATCGTTTTTGAATTTGGAAGATACTTTTTGCCATTTTAAAAGGAATTCAGGAGTGCTGCAGAAAAAAAAATCTTGCGACAGTTATAAAGTTAATATAATTTTTTTTTTTCACTTCAACCATTTTTATTGACATTTACAAGATAGAAATGACAAAAACAGCATAATTGGTTTTGTAGCAATACATTGGTAAATAGAAAAAAACATGAGCCAAGGTTCCAGTGCATTAACTGCACAGATAAAGGTTTTTAGGCAGAAGCCAACATACAATATGCATACAGAGATAATGTAACAAACGGATACCAGATTAAATAGAATATAGCCATGCAGTCCAATATACATGTTTGCTGTATTTCTTAAAGGTGCCCATGCTAGCTCACTTGCAGAATATTTGCTCCAGATCTCCTGTGAGATAAAGATAGGCTTGTCCAGATATGGCTACGCTCACTATGATAAGCACTGTTTTACTGTCATCCCCAGTTGAAAGAAGGAAGTAAAGCTACGTGACACAGAGCACAGGCATAATGAGTCTTATTTCCAAATAGAACCACTCCTACATAATTTATTTCATGAACACAAGTCAGATGACTTTGAAACATGTGTAGTATAATGTGACGAGTGCAGCCCAAACACCCAGTACTGCATTCTTCTGATGTGGTTAATAGGGGGAGCTTAAAAGTAATGAAGACTAATCTGTTCAAACTTTGCCTGCAGTCAACACTGATTTTAACGTAAGAGACCACATTTGTATATGCATACCTTGTTCCAAGTAAACTGAATGTAAGCCAGTGTTTCTCTGCTTTATTGTACTATGTACTCTTTTATTGCCAACAACTCATACCCCTTTTTTTCTGTGTCCTTTTATCTCATGTACCACTGTGTCTGTATGGTTCAAGAAATGCGTTCTGTTTTTCCAATGTCATAACTAAACCAGTTTCTTTTATATACAATATACTAAACATCCACAGTAGTAAACTCAGAGCAGTACTGTACTGTATTACTACTCTAATAGGGCACTCGTGAACCAGTGCCTAGGGCAGCAGGATTAGATGGGACAGCTCTAAGCCTCAAAAGGTGTGATTACTTTTTGGTCAGTGTCACACTTCCCTGTGCCATGATCAGGCACAGGGTTTTGCTTCCTGTCCCAGGTGCTCGGCACCACTCATTTCTCAGTGTTCGAGCAATGTGTCGTTTGACTTAGCCGGACCCCATGTGCTATTGTTGCCTTGGATCCCTGCGGATTACTATTTACCTGCTTGTTTCCTTGTGTCTCCTGTCATTCCTTGTGCTCCGTGTGAGATCCTGCTTACCTGTGAGTTTGTCTTCCTCCTTTGTGGCTGTTTGTCCTTTTAGTCTTGCTACTGTTATCTCTGGATAGCCGTGTTGTGCTGTCTTTCTGTTGTCTCCTTGTGTTCCCTTCCATTGTTGTTTGGACCCCTGCTCCTGTGTCCCTTTGTATGCTGTACTGCTGTATGTGTACAGGCCTTGCCCTGTCTGTGTTCTGAGCCCCGGTGCTGAAAACCAGTTCCCTGAGTCTGTGCGGGTTCGCTAGAGGGCCGCAACCTGGAAGGTATCCAGCAGCCAACCATCCTCACCATTAGAGGCGCTGTGGAAAACCTGGCCCTTCTTAGATCCTGCGCCTCTAGTGCGTCCCCGAAAACGCACAGACTCTTAGTCCCCACACTTCCTGTGACCAGCATTCCAGACATCACCCCAGCCAGCAATCCTAACCCACTCTGCAAGACCCGGAGCTCACACGAACCAGTGCCCCGGACCCCAGATCGTGACAGTCAGTTGTTGCTAAATTTACCAAGAAATCAGTTTTTTTGGAAATGGGATACAGGGGTTGTTTAAAGACTTTGCAGTTTTAAAAACATTAAAAACATCTTCCTCTTGTTTGGTGGTCTGTCCAGTTGAATATAAAGCAAACACCATGCTGCCTTTAATAGCACACTCTTGGATCCCTTTTTCTAGAATAATAACATGACACAAAGAGGAGCTTGTGAAATAAGTAATCTTCAGTTAGGTGTGCCCAGGACACAAGGTCTAAGTACAGCCCTGGTTATACAATACCATACAATTTTGCCATCACGAATACTGGCTGAACCTGTTGCCCCTTAGGGTGGCCTCCCGCACTGCAAGGGTTAAATTCTTACTAGAGTCTAGGGGTGGAGGAATAAGCCATAATACTTACCTTATTCCATGCTCAGGCAGGCTTCCACCACACAGTGCTACAGGGCCCCCAAAGCCTTTTCTTTTCAACACGCCGGCCGTCTCACTCTGACATCATCTTGAGCAATGCAGGACCAGCAGTCCGACATTGTACTTAAGGATGGCAAGGCTCTGCCCACAATCTGGAGTGTTGAAGCAGAGAGATGAGTGCCAGAAGCCTGCTGGAGCAGGGAGTGTTAGAAGTATACTGGTCAGGACACTCTACATCGAGTTTGCATGTTCTCCCTGTGATTGCGTGGGTTTCTTCCGGGTACTCTGCTTCCAACCCACACTCCAAAGACATACTGGAAGGTTAATTGGTTCCTGTCTAAATAGGCCCTGTATGTATGCATGTGAGATAGGGACCTTGGATTGTGAGCTCCTTGAGGGCAGGGAATGGTCTGGTGTGTATGTAAAGCGCTGCAAACATTGTCAGCACTATATAAATATTGTAGTGAATAAATAAATATTACAGCTTGTTCCTCTACCCCTGGACTTAATATGAGATTAACCCTTGCAGTGTGTGTGTGTGTGTGTGGGAGGGGGGGGGAAACGTGGAAACGTGTGCTCAGAGAAACCTCAAGGCTGACTGATAACCTCCAAATTCTGAGCTGCTAACATGGAAAAAAATCTGCAGAAAGTGAAGTCCTGATCTGCATGCTTGTTGCATTTTCAGAAAGGGAGAAGCATTTTCAGAAAAGGAAGGCAACAATGGCAGCCTCCAAGTTTCTCTTAGCACATGTTTCCCTTGGATATAGGGTGTATAAAAGAATAAGGAAGTAGCTACAGAATATACACTTACTCTACATTCCTTCCGTCTATTAAACATTGCATCATTTAGAAATATTTTACCATGTTGTATGCGGCTGCCTAATTTTCCTAATCTTTGATAATATTGCAAAGCTGGCTGTGAAAAAAGGAGAGAGATAAAGTTAAAACATTTTCATTTTAGTTTTGGATACAGTAAGGAGTGGCTAAGACCCCTGTCAGTTTTTTTTTTGTTTTTTTTCCTGTATGTGTCCCAATATGGAGATTTCTTTTCACTTCTTGTCCTGGAGAATGTTTTGGAGCTCGAAGTTACAAAACACTCAACATTTACAATCCAATTGTCTTTTATCATGCCTGTTCACATGTGAGCATTCAAAGGAGAACCATGAGGTGAGTGGTTTTCACTCAACCTCATAGTTCAAGCCGACGTGTGACAATTAAACTGTCACACGTCGGCTCAATAGATCAGTAAGTGAGCGAACGCATAGCGTCGCTTGCTCACTTCTCGATCTTCTCCCTGCAGAGAGCCGTGACTGTCAGGCTCCCTGCAGGGATTCCCCCCCTCAGAGCTCCAATCCTCCAGCGCTGACTGGCGGAACGGACGGGGGAGGGGGCGGATACAGCTGGCTCTGCCTCTAGATAGGCAGAGCCAGCTGTCACTCACACAGCTGGGTGGATCTCGACAGTAATGTCAGAATCCGTCCTGGCTGCGGCGGTCTCAGTATATCGCGACCTGTGGCTCGCGATATACTGAGCGTTGGGTCACGGGAGGGCGCTAGTTTATGTCCTCCCGTGACCCTTAGGAGAACTATGGGGAAAAGCACTTATCCCATAGTTCTCCTTTAAAGCCTGTAGCAAAATTCCAATCACTCCAAAAAGTACAGGATCTTCTTTTCAGGCAGAAACAAGACTTTTGCCCCCTTAGACTTTAATGGGATCACCTGAAAAATGCGTGTTTCCGTACATCTTTTGGGCTCTCCCATTTAAAAGATTACGCTTTTAAAAATGATTGATTCTTCTTCTGTACTACAAGTAGTGCAAAAAAAACCGCTTGAACCACACACATACAAATGCGCAAACAAAGCCTGTAAATTGCCTGTGAATGTGAACCCAGTCTAAGATTTGTTAGAACTTCAGCTGGTTGTTTGGTTTTCTAAGTGTCCCTACTTGAGACCCTTGTCTCAGTGATATTGTTGTCACTAGGATAAGCAGTAAAAATCTCCCCAAAGGTGATTCAGATAGAAATGAAAATCTGAAAGGGTGTGGATGGGAGGCACTGGATCAAAAGTTACTTCTGTGCAAGGTGTGCATTTTATTGTAGAGTACAATGGCTATTTTAAAGGCAACTCTCAAACCTATTCAGACATTTCAGATAGATCCAGATATAATCCAGAGAATAAAAATTAGATAGATCCTGACCCTATCCAAAACCAATAAAAATGCTTTGGCTGCAGGTACCATCTTACCATTGCTGATATATGATAGTACTGGCCAAGGTATGCGGAGGTCTGCTGTTTCTCTCTCTTACATTTTTGGCAGTCTCTGGTTGCTTTCTGTGCTCTTTGGTGTGTTCAAATACATACAATTGCCTAAAATAGCAGTTTGTTTGTTGCCTGGAAGTGTACTTTAAACATGACTCTATTCTGTCGATTCTAATACAGAATTGTTTATTTGCTGAATATCATGGAATAGAAAATATAAAATGTGTTCCCAGTTGCCCCACTAGCATTAATTTGTCATAGTGGGAGTGGGTTTTTGTACCACCTTTAAAGCCCAATATCACCCAGATTCACACCCTCCTGTCAACATCTCTCAGTCTGTGTCACATCCTAGTCTGTGTCCATCATCATCTGTCAGTCTGTATACATTATCATCTGCCAGTATGTGTCCGTCATTATCCGCCAGCCTGTGTCCATCATCATCATCTGTCAACCTGTGTCCATCTGTCCCAGACTTTCTGGGTCTATGAATATCATTCTGCGTCCATCTTCATCTGTCCGTCTGTGTTCATCTGTCCCAGACTTTTTGGGTCTATGAATATCAGTATGTGTTCACCATCATCTGTCAGTCTGTGTCCATCTGTCCCAGGCTTCCTTGGTCAATGAATATCATTCTGCGTCCATCTTCATCTGTCCGTCTGTGTTCATCTGTCCCAGACTTTTTGGGTCTATGAATATCAGTATGTGTTCACCATCATCTGTCAGTCTGTGTTCATCCGTCCCAGGCTTCCTTGGTCAATGGATATCATTCTGTGTCCATCATTATCTGTCAGTCTGTGCTGATCTGTCCCAGACTTTCTGGATCTATGAATATCAGTCTGTGTCCACCATCATCTGTCAGTCTGTGTCCATCTGTCCCAGAATTTCTTGGTCTATGAACATCAGTCTATGTATCCATCATCATCTGTCATCATCTTTAAGGATTAGGTTGATAACAGAACAGGCATAACTAGTGCAACAGTTATTGACTGGACATTGCATGAGAAGAATAGTTCCAGCAATGTTCAGATCTAATGTAAGATAAGCTCTTTTGAGCAGTAGCTGTTTTGTGCAATTGTCATAAATTTATCAAGATAAACAGTAAGTTCATGCATTAAATATCTGCTGTCTCTTTGGGAAAACTTGAATTCAGTTTGCAATATACTGTAGATGAACACGTAATGCAGGAAAATGTATTAGCCAGATACAATCCAGATATAGATATAAAATAACAAGTACAATGTGTATGTATGATTTTTTCCCATGATAATTGTCAGGGGTTGGATATTCTGTGCAGGTACAGCAGCTGGGGTGTAACTACAGATCATGGGGCCCCATTGCCAAATTATAATAGTGGGTCCTCCAGTGACTCTAGGGGACCTAGCAATGTCAGTTGTGATAATATTGCCACTGATCTTAACATATAAATTATCAGCAGTGCAAGAAATTAACTTTGCACACTATTTTTACAGTAAACTATGCGGTTCTCAGAAGCTCCCTAGTCTTTTTCAGCATTTCAGATCATAAATCTGAGAAAATAAGGCCTCATTAAGACGCATTTGACTCTGGAGCTGGATTTCTGTGGCAAGAATCTGTGGATTCTTGCAGCAGGAATTGCAGGTGGCTCCAGACAGCTGTTGCCCCACTGACCCTATGCTGTCCTTTCTCCTCCATAACCTTTGCCTAGGCTTAGCATACCTTTCCTCCCCAAGGTGTGTGCACTATTCCTGTCTTCAACTACCCACACTGTAGGGCTTTCCACATGACCACTAGGGCTGCCACAAGACCTCTGCTGTGACTGGGCTCTGATGGTTTGACAATATTTCCAATCTCTCTCTCTCGCCCCTTCCCCCCCTATGATGTGCCCTTGGCTAGGCTTTGATCCATGCCACATTTCAAATGGAGTGCTTTCAATGGCTTTTGAAGGTAGTCTGTTCTTTAGGTATGTTGCAGTCAAGACTGCTTCTCCCCAATACTTCTTAGGTAGGTTGGCGTCTGACAGCATGCATCTGGCCATTTCTATAAGAGTGCAATTTTTTTCCGTTCAGCTACAGCATTTTCAGGAGTGTATGGTGTGGTGGTCTGGTGTACTATACCTTGTTTCTTTAGATATAATTCCACTTCCTTACTGATGTATTCCCCTCCAATGTGGGTGCGTATAGTTCCTGGTTTCCATTGGAATTTGTTGTTGGACATGACTACAAACTCTTGAAGTTTTTGTTTCACTCTTGTGCTTCATCAGATAAGTTGTTGTGTTCCTGGAATAACCATTAATGAAAGTCAGTAGATATCTGTTTCTGCCTGATGTGGGAGTTTTCATTGGTCCACCCACGTCGCTGTGTATGAGCTCCATGTGGTGAATGGTCTTTCTTTGAGTGGCCTGTAGAAGTGGGGTACGTATGGCCTTTGCTTCCATACAGCATTTGCATGTCAAGAGCATTTGGCAGGGCAGTATGGTTATATCTTCAAATAAGCCTTGCGTTATAATGTCTTTTATAGATTCTGGGTTTCGTTGCCCTAGCCGTCTGTGCCATAGATTGATACATTTGTTGTGTGGCTTATAAGTGGCTGTCTTCACTTGTTTGTCTGTGGTGATGAGTTTGTACAGGTGTTCATCCAATTTTCCTTTTGCAAGGATTTGCTTATTGTTTCGGATTGTACATTCATCACCTTGGAACTGAACTGTGAGACCGTTATTAGCAAGGGTTTTCACTTACAGTACATACAGTACAAATGTTTACAAGGATACTCTGCTTGTCCCCAGACGGTGTGATGCAGTTCAAGAATCTTTCACCATTAACCTCCGCAGTAATACTTTTCCTATTTGCTATGGAAACTTTGTCCTTTGCAATTAAATCAATTTATGTGATAAAGGTCTCATCCATAGTCATCTGGCTCATTGTGCCTGAGTCAATACACCATCCGCGTGGTATACTGTTTTGCCCTGTAGCAATTTATCCTTGTATTTTCTCTGAAAATGCCATAAAGTAAGGATAAGGCTCCATTCACATATAGCGTTTGCTATTCCTGTGCATTTTTTCCGTGCGGAAGACCGTACGGAATGCAAACGCAATATGTTGAATAACAACACGGATTCCGCTTGTTTGCAGCCATTATTTAGCCGCGAACGTGCGGAATCTGCCATATTATCGTGCTTGCACTATTTTGGGGGTGGAATATGCGCGGACAGCCGCTCCAGTGTGAATGGAGCCTAAACTGTTTTTTTTTATTCCCTGCATCCCTTTCTGCTCAGTGATAATCAAAAATGTTAAATTTAGTTGGTAGTTACATAAAGCAGTGTCAGAACTTAACTGCCAAAGAAGTTAACTGATTGGCCAGAAAACGTTGTGTACTTTTTAAGGTATTAAAGAGCGTATTTGATTATAAAAGAAAGCTGTTGTGCTTTGGATCCTCCAATAAAAAGAAGTTATTAAAGTAAAAAATGAAGCAAGCAGGACCAACATCTGTTTTAAAAATTAAAACTATGAGCTGAACAAACACAGTGCTGTTGGGAAGAGACTTGGATGGGAAGGTGTGTGCCTCAATAACATAAACCATTTAAATTATTCTTTAATTGAATTTAGGAGAACCTGAGGGCTAGTTCATACCACAAACAGTGCGTTCCGGCCCAATTTGGTGCCGGAACGCACTGGATCACATTCTAGGCGGCTCCCTGCGTTGAGGGGCAGGAGGGGGCATAGCGGTACATTGAAGTCAATGGCACAGCAGCCACACCCCCCGGCCGCAGTGCGATCGCCCCCACCCGAACATGTGGCACATCAATGCCTGTGTTTTTTCTGACTGCACCGGACCATAATGCAGGCATTGATGTGCCATGCGCTTGGGTGCAGGCGTTCGCGCTGCGGTTGGGTGGGCGTGGCTGCTGTGCTGTGACTCAATGCACTGCCACGCCCCCTCCCACCCCTGAATGCAAGGAGCCAGCTGGGATGCGTTCCGGACACTTTGTGCTTTGGCATATTTACCAAGTTCTGCAGTGTATGGCCCTCAATCAGGGACACAAGATGTCACTCCTCTTTATCTCTCCTCTCTCTCTCTCTCTCTCTCTCTCTCTCTCTCTCTCTCTCTCTCTCTCTCT
>NW_017307039.1:320397-347962 GCF_000935625.1 Nanorana parkeri
CTCTCTCTCTCTCTCTCTCTCTCTCTCTCTCTCTCCTGGCTGTCTCTCCTCTCTTTCTCCTGGCTGTCTCTCCTCGCTCATCCTCCTGGCGGTCTCTCCTCACTCTTTCTCCTCTCTACCTCCTGGCTGTCTCTCCCCTGGCTGTCCCTCCTCACTCATCCTCCTGGCTGTCTCTCCTCGCTCTCCTGGCTTTCTCTCCTCGTTCTCTCTCCTAGCTGTCTCTCCTCTCTCTCTCTCTCTCCTGGCTATATATTTTTCAAAAGAATTTGCCGTGCTGTGCTAGAGTGTTCGGGTTTCGCTTGAAGAAATGGTGGCAACTCTAATGACCACAGCAGAGGCTATATATAACCACCCTGAATACAAACTGGCTGCAAAATCTCAGGAGACCTCTGTGTCCAATCAGACACAAGCTTCTCCAAAATGGCCACTCGAAGCCTCATACAGAGCAAAAGTCAGCCCTCTGGCAGGTTTCTCTAGTTCAGAGGTAAGCGGTGATCAAGTGATCACTGCGTTTTACCTTCTGACAGTTAACCAGGAAATGAGTGGGCAATCTAACGCTAGCCACCTCACTGACTGGGCTGTCACCCACAATATGGTATTGAGTTCCTGTGTCCTGGAAACTTTGTTCTGTACTGGCAACCTTGATGACCTTGGCCACAGTCAATGTAGGTTATGCAGAAATCCAGCCCTAATGCCCACAAAATAAGTATATTTTGAAATGCCGATATAACTTTTATGATCACAGAATGGATTAATCACTAAACTGCAACATAATATATTTTTGGGTTTTCGAAATTATTTTTGTGAACATATCATTTTTTTTGACAAAGAAGTGACTCTTCAGAAGCAAAAAGTCTAATGAAAAACAGCACTCCATGCAAAAATGCCCATGATTAACAGCCAACTTATAACGTGTGACTTATTATTTACCATTCTTTATACAGAACTAGGTTTACAGGCTGCTTTGCCTTCATCTCTAGAGACTTTGCTCATACAACAAACATGTGTGACAGTCAGCTTTATCACTGTTACCATAGAACACAATTAAAACTGCCATAGAATGGCTTTGTGAATTGGCCACAGGTTAATGATCAACATACTGCCCATAGAGCATGCTGAATCTCTATAGTAGTGGAAATCTTTGGATTGAGCTTTTACAAACCCTGTGTAGAATGTATAGAATGCACGGATGAAGATAACTGGATCCAAGACTAGAAGTTAAACTAACTGTTCACTTGAACGTGTTAAATTGAAAGTGTAATGTGTTTCCACCAATTTTAGGTTGTTTTTAATATTACAATCTTTTTTTAAATTCAATGTAATATTATTGTATTACCTTTGTATATATTTATATAATAAACATTTATTAAATGGCATTCTGCTTGCAGACAGCGCTGACGGGCGGAATAGACGGGGAGGGGGCGGGTACAGCTGGCTCTGCCTCTAGATAGGCAGAGCACGCTGTCACTCACGCATCTGGGCGATCCAGACATAATTGTCGGGATCTGTTTCAGCTGCGTCGTCTCAGTATACCGCGAGCTGCAGCTCGCGGTATACTGAGCTTTGGGTAACGGGAGGACGCTAGTTTGTGTCCTCCCGTTACCCTTCGGAGAACTATGTGGAAAAGCCCTAACCCCATAGTTCTCCTTTAACTAATAACAAAAATGTATCTTATCTGTGTATCACTCAGCTGTAGATCCTCAAATCATCTCTGAATTTGTGCTGACACTGTGCTTCCCACTGGAGGGGGGCTACCTTTGTTCTCCATGGTCCCTGTGCGTGTGTGTTGTAAAGTAGCCACCGTTCCCTTGATGGACTACAATCTCAATACCAATTAGTAAACTAAATATGAGATTATAGTCCATTACAGAAGTGAGCTTGGAGTGGTGACTCATTTTTAGTAGGGATGCACCGATACCCATACTAGTATCAGTGCGGATACCGAGAATTTGGGAGAGTATTCATACTTTCCCAAATGCTCTGATACTTACCTCCAATACCAAAACCTCCGCTCAGAGGGTGATCTCCCTCTGACCAGCAGTACAGAAGGAGCATGGAGCTGGCTTCCTTTCCAATCAGGTAGCCGGGCAGTGGGTTATAACTTTTGTAGATAAAATCAGGATCATCCACTTACAGTACATGTACAAGGCCCAAGATTTCTTACTACAGGTGCTTGGGATGTGGAGCAAAATGCAATTAAAGAGAAAAGAATACATCCAGAACATTTTGTGACGTTCTACTGATCACCATTGCCTTAGAGGCAAGTCTGCTCGGCCTATATAGTACATTCCTTCCAGGCCTTAGGGTATACATATGGAAAGTATCAGCTCAGCAATGTCATTTTCTCAAAGAACAAAGCAAAAACAGCACAGAGTGACCTAAAAATATGCAACACTTATAGCTTTCAGGAGTTTATTAACTATACAGATTAAACTTGTTTCAAGGGAGGGATAGACAACAATGCAAGGTTTGTCTTTCAAATCTGTTGTCAGTTTAAAACATGTGACATGTCTGGCATCAATAACATCCCCTCAGGGATCCACTATTTTTGGACTTGCCTGCAGAACCATAACTATGTTTGGAGCCCCATAGAAAAATCATTAAGGGGTTCCACTGCCTCTCTAATCTCCATCGTACTCCATAACTCTAGTTATACTACTGAATACCAATTGCTTTTTATAGCATTTCTATGTATCTGTTCATGTTGTCAGATGCTATTGCTTCCTGCTTAAATCATTTTGTAACAATGCTGGACCACCTATATTTCCAGGCCCCGTGGCAGTTGTATGGTCTGCTATGGCTATAGTTACACCCTTGTGTGCCTGTTTTTTTCTGCTTCATTTACCAAAATACTTGTAACAACCACTAACAATCTAAAACCATATCATGATTTACCAAAGTCCTATATTTAATATATTTACTCTCTTCTGTAGCAGCAAGTGATATACAATAAAAAATGGTTTATCTTTTTTCAACCCTTTGCACTGCATTGCTGCACACTGCATCCAGGAGTTGCATTGGGGTGATTTTTAAATAAATGGCAACAAAACATACCTCCTGCACTATAATGCACAGTAGGTGCATTATTGTGCGATACCAAATGATTACCATGATGCAAAGGTATGAACGAGACCTTAGTCTTCATGTGGCAGGATTTAGCAACTCGCCTATTTTAGATGATAGAATTTTTGCAGATTTTACTGTGCACACATTAAGAATGTCTACCTGCTTTACCTGCCAGAGGAATAAAAAACTTAGAGCGATGTATAAAAGGTGGCCATGTCACTTACTGGCAGAAAAAAACTCACAGCAATGCAACGTTATTGCGGTACTTCATTGCACTGCAGCACACTGCAATTGGGAGGTACGTTGGGGTGCCATTCAAATGAATGACAACACAACGTACCTGCTGTACTGTGTGATTAACCGCGAAATGGTGCACTGTGATTGTGATTTCTTGAGTAAAACCTGTCTGACCTCTCCCTGTTGAACTGTGTATCGAGTCAGAACAATATTTTGCTTGCTTTTTTAATTAAATAATATATTCTAATGTTGATTTTGTTTAGTATTAATAGCTGCCTGTTGTATCTCCTGTTCAAAATGCAGGCTACTAAAAGTGCTTAAATACTGTGTATGGAATCAGTACAATAGTTTGCTGGCTTTTTTGTGTGAAATGATTGCACTCTAATACTAATGCTTTATTAAAAGCTGCCAGGTTTCTCACTATGAAAAAAGTGTCTAGTAAACGTAAAAAGCATTAAACTGCTTAAATACTGTTCATGGACTCCTTGCAATATTTTGTTGTTCCTTTTCTATTAAATAAATACACTCTAATGTTGATTTTTTTTATTTTTTATTAAAATCTGGCTGTTGTCTCCCTGGTTTATAATGGGGACTACAAAAAGTCTATGCAATAATTATCTGTCTTTTTATGTAAAATAAATCCATCTAATGTTGTTTTTTTTGTTAAAAGCTGACTGCTGAATGCAGCCTACCAGCCTTATATTTTGTCCGGGACCTGCTAGAAGACTCTGGCAGGTGCCGGCCAATAGGAAACAGTTTGGTGGAGCTAGGGCTGATGTCACTGCTAGCTGCACCCAAGTGTTTATATTTTGCCAGCATCTGTCAGATTCAACATTATGTGGCGGGAGTTTGTCGCGTGCGGTTGGGTCAGCATGCATCGTTTTTTTTTCTTTTCTTTAAAATATTTTTATTATTTTCTTAACTTTTTTAATTTTCCTATTTTAAAACATTTTTTAAATACGTTTAAAACTTGTTTTAAAGTTATTTACATTTTTCTATTCTTCTCGGAGGTAGCGAGCAAAATAGCCGAGCTGAATGCCGCTCGGCAGCATCCGCCTATTCGCTCACTGCCGTTCGCCCCTATGAGAATAGGGGCGAACGGCAGCGAGTGAGCTGCTGGAGCTTTGGCTCAGCGATCCAGATGTTGGATCAGCTGGGTCGCACTCCTTCTGCACTTTGGCTCAGCAGAACATGCAGAGCATGTTCGGCTGACCGAAGGCAGCCGATGTACGGCTGATTTTAGCTGATGTACAGCTGAAATCAGCAGTACAAGGCTGAAGTGAATAGCCGAACAGAGTTCGGCTCACTTCACTTCGGCTCGGTTAGTCACTCGGCTGCCTTTGGCAGCTAAGGGAATAACCCCCTTTGTTTTTATTAAGCTTAAAGACAATGCAGTGTGGAACTGCGAAAAGGTTCACAAGCTATATTATAAAGCTGGCCAATTGATGTGAAGTTGAGGGTGTTGGCTTTTTTTTTTTTTTTGGAAGAGTAAACCTTAATATACAGTAGGTTTAAGATCTGTTGTGACTTCTACTACCAGCACTCAGTCTATTACTGCTAAATAAAATATCAGGTGTTGCAGCCAAAACTACATGAAAGACCATTTTGTCAAGTTGAAATAATTCAGATTTGGGTGTTATGCTGTATTAAAGCCAAGGAATAATGTAAATCAATAACATATGCACAATATGTGATGCCAGAATACGGTGTCTCTGACGCTGTCCATAAGTATTGTATTGTTCTGTAACACTGCATACAGCTTAAAGCCCATTTCCACCTTTGTAAGTGCATTGCATTAACTGTGGTAATGAAGAGGTGCAGTGATTATGTATACATGTGCACATTTTCATGGCTCACGTTGCAGGCTTTCTTCATTTTTTAAATGAAAGTTTTATTAGGCCTGAAGCCTAAAAAGACAAAATAATTTTCTCCACAGGAAATTCAGTCAGACATCAGGGTGTCAGACAGTTATCAGCTGCCCCCCTCCCTGTCACCCATTGTAACACGATCAGTAACCACTAGCTCTGCCTTTACACACAATACAATGACCAGGGGGTGGTGGTGGGGGATATTTTCACATTGCTTGCACAGCACAGAGGCAAAAATTTCCAAGCGGAGTTGAAGAGGAAAGCTAACAAAAACATTTATGTTTCTAAGTTCATATACATCAGCTGCAAATGCTTGCTTCATGTACACTTGATTTAGATTGCCGACATATTTAAAAAAAAAAATACCTCTGCAAAGGTGGAAAGGGGCTTTAAAGGCATCTCCTGAACATGCATTAGAAAGGATTGGTGTTTTTCACATGCCACCTTCAAAGTCTCTGCTGAACAGTATTTTTTGAAATTGTCGTTTGAATTGGCACATGTCGGCTATAGCAGTGCCCAGCTCCACATGCAGTGTTTGCGTGTTTTTACAGTTTTGGTGTTTTTTAAATACATATTAATCTTTCTAGGAATGTGAAATAAGTGGTACTAATGTACCCTTGTACTCATTCCCCTTGGAGAAGACAGAGAGGGCTTATTCTAAAGTCCCCACCTACATATCTCCTCTTTTTTTTTTTAGAGGGCCCGGATGTGAGGAAGAGGCCCCTCTCCCTGAATAATGGAACAAGGTCCCTTGCAGGGCACCTTCTACATAAAAGTACAATTAAATCCATTGTCAATCACATTGTCCGGCAATGTAAATCCTCATCAATCACGATCTACTGCAGCCTGACAATGTTTCCCCACCGTGCTCCTTATCCTGTAAATGACAGATCCCCAGCTGACAGAATGCAAACAGAGGGGGGATCCTGGATGACATAATTTACTGTAATGGTCAATTAAATCCCCGGGATCCCCAGCTATTTGCTCACATTCTATGTATATGTCTCTGCTTGGCTGGAGTTAAGTTTTAATTATTAAAACAGTTATGCAATTTTAATTGTAAATTATGCATTTCTGGGGAAAATGTGTAAGCACATTTATGCATTGCATGTGTCTGCTAAAAAACACGGCATGGAAGCCCTCTGAAGCCCTTTACACATCTCCCCCACCATTTGCTGTTCGAAAAATACAGTGTATGTAAAAAAAATCATGATATTTATATGCAATTTAGTAAAAAATACTGTACATGTCAAGTGCTCAATTTATTAACTTGATTTAGATTAATTGTTAGTGGATGCATTGCTTTGTAACCTACAAGCATGGGAACTATAAACTGCCATTTACTCTGTCTTTTGTAATCAGGCCTTAGATATGATATTTCACTACAATATAAGACCTTACTCAATAGGTCAACATGCAATATGCAAGGGACAATAACTGGCAGTAACCATTTACAAATCATCTTTTATACTGAGGAAAGATTAAATCTGATAGGTCCTACAAATCATTACTGCTTGTTCTGAACTTTTACTACCAGTGAACCTATACTCAGATGTTGACATAAAACTATGTTATTGGCATTGCTGGAATGAATAGATAAAGAGTTAGACACGTGGATCACTTTTCAGAGGACGGTAGAGCAGTGGCTGCCTGGTGTTCAGGAAGCGATACTGCCACCTCCTGAATGCATTTTTTTCATTGAAATACAATTTTTTTTCTCTCTATTGAAATACAGTGCCGCAACCACGTACGTGTGTCCCATTAATTTCAATTGTTACGTTTCAGAAGCGGCACCGTTTATCAAACATGGTATGCTGTATATTTTTTGACATGGCGCTACAATGTAATCAGCACTGTGCGGCCGCAGTGCTACCATTGCAGTAGACAGCTTGGGGGCAGTAAAACCACACATCAACCTTGCAGTTTTATGACCCCTCTGTCCGCCCATGTGAACAAGGCCTAATAGAAGAGCTATGCAGTTTTCAGAAGTTAATACTGCTTCTGCTTTATTCCAGTGCTGCTCACATAACCAAAAGCATATACTTTTAGTCATGTGACCTCTGTTGAATGGGACAATCAGCAATCAGATTGGCTAAACCAGTCCTTCAGCAGGGATCATGTAACCAGATGATCATTGTATTTAGGATCATATCCCCGAGCCGCTATCCTCAAAATGCCCCCCTGCCCCAATTTACCTGAATTGCAAGGTGCTTCTCCCCACGAGCTTTCGTTTTGGTCTGAATTTGGTGTGGCTGTTTGGGTTGAGCAATACACAACCCTGCTGAATTCACAGATCTATTTACACAGATCGATCTACCACCACAGCAAAAAAAAATTCATAGATCTCACTGGACCACAAGTGTGGGGACCCCACTGCACACGCAGTTCATTAATGACTTTCTCCAGCCCCATAATGGTAGGTCCATACCTTCATATGGACCTGGGGCTAGGAGAAGATTCTGCAGGAGCCTTTGCATTGCACACACAATGCACTGATCACAGTTGCAATGCTCAGCAGGCTCCAATGCAAAATATTTCTAAATCCACATTTTATTCTTTTATCAATGTGTGTGCATTTATTCTTTTTTTTCACAAAAATATGGACTATGTCTTTCTGCCAAGATAGATAGATAGATTTCTGCCAAGATATTTGTCACATGTCTTGTATTCTACCTACTTGTTGCAGTTGTATTAAATGAGACCTACTACCAAGAAAAGTAGAAGTGGTCTCCAACAAGGTCACATTTGACTTTGCTCTGCAAAACCTCTCGAGGATTACAATAGCTGAACTAGTCACTTGCACTATGATGAGTTTTGCTAAACAACTTTACAAAGCATAAAGCATCAGGAACATGCTAAGGAAAAACCAAACCTATCAGGTTTTAGGTATAGTGTTCTACAGTTTTTGCATCATAAATATAAAGCTTTCACATTTGAGACCAGAATATATTATAACAAAGATATGTTATTTTTAATGAATTAAAAAGCATGTATTATTTGTCTGTTCTTTTTATAGATGTTAGTAAGTGTTGCACGCTCCCTTCGTGGTCCAAGATCCATTCTATGGAGGAGTTTCTCCACCAGTAGTTTCGTGTCTGCACATGGTTAGTAAAGATATAATGTATATATAATGCACAAGTATAGTATGTGCCAATGGACCCATGCTGAAGTTCATGACAACACACATACCAGAGAAATGTGGTGCACTGTTCAAAAAATAAAACTTGTATGTCCATTACCATGTAGTCATTTAGGATGGGCTGGCTTGGCATGTCCTGCATTGTGGTGTGCTGAACTAAAAAAAGTGCAGATTTTTTGTTGGCATGGCATGGCAAGCCTTAGCGCAACAGACATTAACATTCATGTGGTTTTGCAATGCAACCAAATGCAGAGAAGTAATGGGGCCCTTCATTTTCTTATGTTTAAAATAATAAAATGATGGAATGCTAAATTATTTCTGCATGAACTATAAAAAATTGTTTGGGAAAAGATGCATTGGTATAGCAACAAGAGTTAGCAAAACTAACAACCATTACCTCTGTAGAGTCACAACTCCTTTCTTCATTCAGGAAAGCAGAATTATTTTGTCCTGTTGTACTTTCCGGTTCATAGATACCTATGTTAAATGAGGCATTTCTACTGTACATACTCTGAATTTTATTTATATAAGGGAGGTATCATAGTTCCATTATTTACATTTTGCATCAGTGTCCAAAGCAGTTTAGATACACCCCAAAAAGTAATATTGGAGAAAATTCTGAAGCCATTACACCTTTGACCTTGATGACATAATGGGTATAACCTTGATTATTATGTGTTATGGCATTATTTGATTGTTTACAGTTATACAAGGGATATCATATTTAAATATGCATGTTTCTATTTCATAAGGCATTCCCACATTTACAGGGCTATTCACAAAAGGCTAAAGAGTTTGGAGAAGACAGGAGAAGGGAACAATCTAGGACAACATAACTGAACTGGAAAGTGAGCTGAATTGGAGAATTTTTCCAAATGAGATATTTTGCCCTAGATTGTTCACTTCTCCTGTCTTCTCCAAACTCTTCACCCTTTTGTGAATTACCCTGTAAGATTGGCTTGTCAGACTTAGCAAAGTAATTAAGCTGAAATCCTGTGTAAAACTGCTCATGGCCTTTTACAATTGTAATGTTTACTCCCCGTACTAGGTACTATAAAGCCAAGGTTTGCCATAAAACTTATCTTTCTCACTTATAATGATTCAAAGGTCATGCACACAAAAATGTATGTTCAACAATGGATATTGCGTATTTGAACACCAGTCTTCATATACCTTAAATGTTCTATAGGTGTAGACAATTATGGGCAGCAAAGTTGTAAAATTACTGTCAAGGTGGAGAAAAAAATGGTTTTGGTGTGTGTGTCAATAGTATATATTATGAAATGAGGTAAAGGCAAGTAGCTTGAAATATGGGACAACCAAGCATGTCAGATAACATATCCCAGATTAAAAGGAATGTAAGGAAACATGACCATAAAAATGAAATCACATTCATTACTAGGGTAACCTGTGTTATTAAATACAATCATAACATAAAATAACAAAAACTAAAGTAATTGAAAGGTATGTCACTGCATTTAAGAAACCAGAAACATCATTTTGAAAATTCACGAAAAAAAAATATATGCACTTAATATATGACAAAGTGTAAACAATTATGGGGTCAATGGGAAAACAGCACCTGAAAACAAAACAGCAGCAGGTTATTTTATGGTGCCAGTGTTCCTGTAAGTAAAGTCCTTATTGAAGAAGACAAAAATGCAAAAATGGAACATAAGTTTTAAAAATAACTATAAATGAAATCTAGGGTCGCCACCTTTTCTTCCAGCGAAACCCAAACACTCTAGCGATGCACAGAAATTTTTGGGGAGAATGAGTTGCGGCTTATTCATATGTAAATAGCGCCACCCATTCATATGTAAAAATATCACAGTCGAGACAATTTTCAGTGTGGGTCCAACAGCCCCTACCTTATATTTGATTTGATTATTTGATTGTCCCTGCCTGCCTGACATCTTTTGTCCGGGTTTCAGCCGCCGGTGAATCCTGGACAGGTGGCAACCCTAATGAAACCACTGAGAAGCACAGTGCAGCTCTCTTAAATATGGTTATGTTGTGGTTTGATCAGATTTAGTAGATGGCTTTCTTGGTTCCTTTCAAGCGTATGTCCACCCAAAATATTTTCTTTTAGTTTTGGATAGAGCAAGGAGAGATTAGAATACCTGACAAATTTTGGCTGGACATACACTTTAAGTTCACCTCATCATAAACTGTGTATGATTTTGTGTTGCTCCCCAAGCCCTTCTTCATACAAGCCATGGTGAACATACACTGCGTTGATGCTGACCAACAAACCTGAAAGAGTGTTGTGCAGTTTGGAATAAAGAGATCTATATTATTAGTGTATCTATGGTGTAGCACAGCAGTTCAGTTGACCCATAGGCAAAAAGAAGTGATTTGCATAAAATTAGTTTTAAATCCTTTATTTTTGGAGTTGTCCTTTCTGCTTTCAGAAGGCTCTACAGTGCCTTCCTGGGTACAAAAACACTGGCTCGTGTACAGCCTGGCCAGACCCTTCTAGATAGCAACATAGGGCTGGGATTTAACCAACAGGTGTAGGAATTTGTAACACTGTCCTCTAAGTTTCCGTATTTTAATTTCAGTGTCAGACTAGAATGTGATAATCTATGAACTTGCATTTCCTGGATTTTATGTTATATTGACTCCATGGGGGTTGGTTTACTAAAAGCCAACAGGCTGCTTACTTTGCAAGGGAATGTTCCTTTAGATTAGTGAATGAGGTGAAGTTCGTGAATATCGTAGTGAATCTTCACTTGTTCCTTTTTTGTTTATGATTTACATTGATTCCTCTTCATGCTCTGTGCAGATGTTTCAAGTGACCAAGTACCTTACTACTCAAAACCAAGGTACTATGATTCCCGTGCCAAACCACTGCCTGATGCACCCTTTGTATCTGAGCTGACGGCACAGCAGAATGCTCTGAAAGTAAAGGAAGCTGCATCCTGGACTCAGCTGACAAGAGAAGAGAAACTAGCATGTATGTAACTTGCTCTTTCCCAAATGTATTTGTACATTATTATACATAGAATAGATTTTACTATTCAAAGTTTAGCATTGTTTAGCTCATTTGAGTAAAACAATCATCCACCTTAAAGAAGAATTACAATTCTAAAATCACTTTTGGGTCTATTTATAAACAATTCATAGAGCCATTCGCCCTGTGAATCTCTTTGAATGTCTGTTCTGTGCAAATAGAGGTAAAAGCTAATGTTCTTGATACATTTTCTTTTCCGGTCAATGTAATATAATGTCCTGTCATGCTGCATTATGGCCACTAGATGGAGTAGTGGAGATCATAGGAAATAACGATTTATTTCCTATGCTCCTAAGCTCTATCTAGTGGCCACAATGCAGTATTATATTACATAATATCTGACCTAAACAGAAAAAAATACAAAGAACACTCACTTTTTTCTTTATTCACACAGAATAAACATTCATTTGCAGGGCGAATGGCTCTGGGATTTATTTTTTTTTTTAAAAGACTCCATTGTCTAGTATTAGCCAACTAATACTTTTGCTTATTTTTCTGCCAATGGAAGAACAGCAAGTATGCAATCAAGAAGCCAACAAGAAGTCATCAAAATGTCGATAGACACTTTCATTTATCATAGACAGCAATGCTTTATAATCTTTACTTTAGATAGGATCAGTTTATTAAGTGGTAAACCATATGTTATTTGTTTGCCATAATGATCATTATTTACAGCTTTCATTGGCTGTCATTGCTGAAAATAACAGTTATTTTAGCAATTAAAGCTTGATATTGGTTAGTGAATTGTATCTATGACTAGTTGTCTGTTTTTTTATACACAGCTCTAGCTAAACTAATGACAGTAGTTACATTAACTTTTTTTTTATTTTTTTTATTTGAATATTACATTAGGTTAACATTTTATATGTCTCATGTTCACTAAAGAGGCTGTTTACACTGTTGTATATGCTTGTGAAAAAATATCTAACTAGATGATGGCCACTTCATGCAGACGTGTAAAAAGGCCTTGGGTCATATACCTACAATAGCAATAATATTTGGAGAAGTCATACGTGTTGATTGTTATGTATATCCTTTGTCTTTTAGTGTACCGTATCAGCTTTGACCTATCCTATGCAGAGATGAAGAAAGGATCACCAAATGAGTGGAAAACAATAGTGGGAGCAATATTTTACTTCCTGGCCGTTTCCGGATTGTATCTTTGGTGGCAACGTGTATATGGTTAGTTATGCTTTCATTTCTCTTTTATGTGTTCAAATGTGTGTGATTAACCAAACTATGAGAAAGTTTATCATACATGATGCCCATATTTTTATTTAGGTACTTAGGCCCATTTTCAGAGTTTTTTTTTACATTAAGCGCACTTAAAACCCCAAGACATATATTTTGTGAAAGCGTAAACCCTGTGGAATAAAATGGTGGTAGTTGCAATTTTTCTGTCACATGACAATTACGCTACTGTTTATCACATCTATATTTTCAGTATAAGAGCCTTTACAGGTCATCATTTTAGAGATATCGGTGAAAAATGTCCCTTGAATTATTGCCATCACGTTGGTGTTCATGGGGTTACCTAGTACGTATGATGCTTTTGTGTTCATATGTGCATGAACATGGGGCGGGAGGCTTTTAGACATTTTTTTGGAGCATTTTAAAATTTATTTTTAATAAACTTGATATTTTATTTACTTTATTTCTACAAGAAGGGAACTGGTAAGCTCCCTATGTGATAGTATAGTACAGGTGAACAGTTCTCCTTAAGGAGACATTGGGGGTCTGATAGACTCCTAATGTCACCCCTCCACTCTGTTGAAACTGATTGAGCGCAGTATGCTTCTTTTGACGATCTCCTGCTGCTTTTTCCCTCCTGACACCTGCAATGGAGCTCCCAGGCACCTATGCGGGAGGATAAGGGGGTGGCGGGTTGCGGCAACTTACAATAAATGTAGAAGTGATTGGTTATCTTTACAGTTACCCGAATCACTCTTCCAAGAAGTGGAGTAGCTATCTATAGCAGCCTACAGTTTGTTCAAATGCTGGTAACAACAATTATGGCGGTGGCAGCGGAGGGTAAAGGTCACTTCACCTAACACTAATATTTCAGTCACGTGGAAAGGCTAGCATATTAAATCCCCTGTAGAATACTTTTATGTCCTGGCACTCTAGTAATGAGACAATTTGACCTCTGGACTTGAGTTCCTTTAGAACCACCTAATGGTATAATGCAAAAGGAGGTTTGAGATACCATGCAAAAAGCAGGGAAATCTGGGGAGGTCATATTGGGAGAGGCAGATTGGGAGGGGTACAGGCAGCAATGGGAGCCAATAAGGTGTGCTACATGCAAATATGCTGACAGGAGAGGAGTTTGGAGGAATGGCTTCATCAGTCTCCTGCTGCTCTTTCACTCTTCAATCAGTAGGCTGTGGAAGGGCTGTGTAAAACTAAGAAATGAATGTACAGAAATGCAATTCCTTTAGAAGGTAAAACAGCATACTCAGCAAAATTGAAGTCTGATTGTTATATTTATTTAATCTCTGTATTTAGATGTTTGCCTGGTTTGTAGCTTAAAGGAGAACTATGGGGTTAAGGCTTTTCCCCATAGTTCCGCTACAGCTCGCTCGCGGTATACTGAGACGTCGCAGCTGAAGCGGATCCCGACAATGATGTCTGGATCCGCCCAGCTGCGTGAGTGACAGCTGGCTCTGCCTATCTAGAGGCAGAGGCAGCTGTACCCGCCCCCTCCCCGTCCGTTCCGCCAGTCAGCACTGGCAGATCGGAGAAGGGAGGGGGGAATCCAGCCCCTCCCCTGTCACGGCAATTAAGAAATGACAAGGCAGAGTGATTGTGCACTCAGACACAGAAACTAATCAGACTTAAATTTTACTGAGTCTGTTGTAGTCAGACTCAGCAACTGACTGCTGAATTGTTGCCATGGGTTTAACCGCTTTGCCCTTTGGCTCTTAAATAGGCTTTAAAAAGAGAACTATGGGGTAAGTGTTTTTCTCCATAGTCCTCTTTAGGGTCACAGGAGGACATAAACTAACCTCCTCCCGTGACTCAAAGCTCAGTATATCGCGGGCTACTGAGAGCGCCGCAGCCGGGACAGATCCCGACAATACTGTCGAGATCCACCCAGCTGCATGAGTGACAGCTAGCTCTGCCTATCTAGAGGCAGAGCCAGCTGTTCCCACCCCCTCCCCTGTTCGTTCCTCCGGTCATCGCTGAAGGATCGGAAAAGGGAGGAGGGAATCCCTGCAGGTAGCGGTGACTGGCAGTCACCTCTCACTGCAGGGAGATGATCAGTGCATGTTTCTGCTCACTTCCCGATCAATAGAGCTGGTCTGTGACAGCTTCTTTGTCATAGGTCGGCTCTATGAGGATGAGTGGAAATCACTCACCTCATAGTTCTCCTTTAAGTCATTGGCTTCTAGTCTTATGGATCTTCATCTTTACTTGTTACATGAGGCCACAGATCACTAACTTGCCATACTCCTAGACTGTGACCCTCTAGCTGCATAGATTTCTAATGACAGCTCTGGAGTCCTTTGAGTGTTTTATACTTATGCAGGTTATAATACATTATATTTAGAAAGATAAGATTTCTGATCACGTCTTGCCTTGATATCCTACAAAAATAATTCAGTAACGAGAAGAATGAGAGGCACGCTGAATACAAATAAAGTCCATGCCACAAATGGTTTCTGAAAGTTTATTGCAAGTTCACAGACTTTTTTTTTCTTTAACACACTTGGCATTACTTCATAAACACTGTCAATATTAAACAGAGAATAAAAACCCAACCCTGTTCCAAAGTCCAAGTGTTCAGTTTACTGCATTCATGTCTCTTGAAACCAATTTGACTGATGCATCTTATATCACTGGGAGAGGCATAGCACAGAGCTTTAACGGTATAGAACAAAATAAATTAATTTTGTATTAACTTTCATGAAATTATGTATGAAAAAATGTATTTAGCAATTTTGATGGTCAGGCAATTAAAACTGGACTGCATGCAAAATACGTATACTGTATATCTCTAGACTCTACTCCACATAAAATATGTAGCAGGTAAAATAAATTTTGAACCGGCTTAAGGCTCCATTGACACATGGCGTTTTTGTTCTCTGCGCAGCTTTTCTGCGTGGCACGAAAACGCACAAACGGTAACATACACATAACTATAGTAATAGCCGCAAACGCGCAGAATCTGCCTCTAAAATCACAGTTGGACTATTTTGTGGTTTTATATCGCGTGGACACCGCACTAGTCTGAACAATGCAGATTGGAATGCATTGTGTTTTATGTTTAGCGTGTTTCAGCATGTACTGCTCATGTGTGAATGGAGCCTTATGTTTTACCCAAGTCTGTAGATATGCATTGAGTACTATATCATGACATACAATATATACATATAACATACAATATCAAAATCAATCTCGACGCAGGCCCTTAGTTCCAAGGGCCATTATTACAGAAATTAACCCTGGCAGTGGGGCTACCCCAGTAGTACTACCCTCTTGCAGATTTTGAGAGTAATACATCCTGATGAGCAAAATTAAATGTCCCCAATAAATAAGTAGTTTATATTTGTGCCCAGTGACTCAGTTTCTATATAACAAAGGTGCCCCATGACCATGTCCTCCTCCTTTAGTGCTGCCTCCCTGAAATTCCTATCGGGGAGAGAGCAGACTGGCGACGTCACATGGGGCTGGTCCCATAGGATAAGCAAAACGAATGGCAAACGTACTCATCAACTCATAACCAACTTTAAAGTAAGGTGCACATGGAAGGACTTTAAACAGAACAGCAAAAAGTTTCCCATCACACTCACCAGCCAAACCTGTCTAACCGCTAAGGTCCCATAGCTGGTCCCATAGGATGGCAAAGTCATTGCCATCCCTAGGCTTCAGAGCTGTGTTTTTGTGCTGATACACACAGTGCAGGGACTGTAAGCTGGGAACGCACACACAAGGGTGGCTCCATATAACCCAGAAAGGCAATGGAGCAACCTTAAAACAGGAAGCCCGGCAGCAAGCTTTTAAATGCTCAATTAGGAATTTGTGGAGGAAGTCACCAGCATACCATAGTAAAGTGAAGACAACATCTACAATCCATCTACAAATTAATTGGATGGATTAGGTAGGTCCTCATATTACATATTACATATATTTGGTAAATCTAAAATCGATTGTACAAAGATTGTATGGTCAGATTGTAAGGTGTATGGTGACCCTTAGTCTGAATTTTCATAAATTTTTATTGTTGCTTTGACTAACCTTTCATGTGTCTTGCAATGCATATTAAAATTAGCATCAATTGCAAAACACAAATTTTCCACTAGGTGGCAGCAGCTTCCTGTTTCTTGCTTTAACCTTTGTCACAAACTCTAACTTTCCTGCCATTTTAATTGTAGAGCATATCTACAAATTCATGACACTAAAGATAATACAGCATGGTGTCGGCATATTTACTTTGTGTCCAAACTGTAAGGTGGAAATGGTTAAAAAAGCATACACTGATTTTACCTGTTTGCAGTTAAATCTGCAAGGAAGTGTACAAAAGAACCAACATATTTCCAATTGATCTGGCTGTAGTAGACTGAAATCTGATTGATGGCTATGGCACTCCACCCACTGCTATTTGTACGGCGTTACTGCTTATGCTTGATTACAGAATATCAAATTAACTCCTTCATGAACAAGGTTATTGCATACCTTTGTGACCAGTGCAAAATTTTGCAGTGTGCAGACTGAAATTTTTTTGCATTACACACTTTTACTGAAACAGATGTGGTTTTCTTTAAGCCAATGACAGCTCATTCCTGGCATAGGAGAACATTTGGGACCCTGCAGGTAAAGCAGGCAGCAGTTCTATGACCTTTTATAGAAATACTCCACGAATCTACTGCCCCTGGTCAATTAAGAGTTCAAAATATAAGGTGTCATCAATTGTAAATACTTTAAGAGCTTAATAAATCTTTAGGTGCCATTTTACACGTGTTAAGAGTAAACAAGTTTGTGCAATGCTTTGTGTTAAGTATTGCACTCCTAAAAAAATCATTGATCGTTCTCTAGTGCTATAGCAAGTGTACATTATCTGCTCTATGATTTACTGCTAGGCTGTGGATATGATTGACTGATGTTTTAGGTCTATTTACAATGCACACCTAAATGAATCAGAAAAGAGACATAGGTAGCCCTCATGCTGTCTGTTAGCTCATATAGCCGTATATGGGTTTTAGTGAGACAGAGGCAGTCAACATGTGAAAAGGTAGTACTAGGCTTTCTTATTAGAAAGCCAGCATGCTCTGCAACCTAAATGTCATGAAAGCATACAGTAGTAAATGTTAATTTGTAAAATAAACTTTTTAATTAATGTTGATTTATTTAAACCCGGAGTGGAAGATCACTTTATAAATGTCTATAAAAATTGAAATAAAACTGACCAAAAAGCAATAGTTTCACTTTAAAAGAAAACGCCACTTGCACTAAAATTGAGATTTAGATCAATAGTAAATTACATTTTTAAAAGAGAACTATAGCCAAACTTTTTTTTTTCCTCGCTTTAGATCTCTTTTGGGTCCTCTTTTGTACTCCTGTGACCCAAACGCCGCATATAGCAGGCTACTGCTCGCCAGGAAACATCCCAACAATATTGTTGGGATCCTGCCTGATTGACAGATGGCTCTGCCTCTCTGGAGCCACAACCAGCTGTGTCCATTCCCTCCCCTGTTCCTCCAAGGAGTGCTGGAGGAACAGAGAAAGGGGAGGGGGAAATTCCTGTGGGGAGCAGTGACTACCAGTCACTACTCTCTGCAGGGAGAAGACTGTGTGCTGAGTGATCAGCAGTTTGTGATTGCTAAGCTCTTGAGCTATAGAGCTGACATGTGACAGTGGCAGTGTCACAGGCCAACTCAAACTATTGGGAAAAGTATATTTTACTCTCCCAATACTTCTCCTTTAAATTTAAGATATACAGTGAAATTGCTATAGAAGCAATTTTTGTATTGCATTTATTGTAAAAATGCTACAATGTTCCAAGATTCTAAAAAAATATAAAGAATATGGCATTTTGTTTAACACCGTTTTTTTGGGTGAAATTTATTTTAAAAGTTAATTTACCTCTAATATCTAATCTAATTCTGATTACAACATCAAAAATGCCCAGGAGATAATAATGACTAGACTTCTTATACAGATCTTTCTTTAAAACAGAGAAAGTTATGAATCTGCAAAAACATTTGCTGAAATCCTTGTAGTGCATATAGTCTTGCATGCTCCGAGCAGATTTTTCTGATTGTTGAGTTGGTGACTTTCCACTTATAAAATCCACTTATAAAATATTAGTGCTTTCCCAGCACTCAGGCTTGCAAACACTTAATCATCTACAAGTGTTACAGACCAACTGTTTCACAGCTTCCTCCTGTCACGTGTCACCATCAGCTAAGAATGACATCACCATACGACTTGTTTCTCCATTTTTAATCCCACCATATACAGTAAAATGTCTGTGAAGGTTCTCATTCATCCAGTTCATGGTATCTGTAAAAAATACGTCAAGGCAGCTGGACTTGCTGTATTTTCCTTGAAGACGTTTCACTGGTCATCCAACCAGCTTTCTCAATTCAGAATGAACTCTGAATTGAGAATTGAGAAAGCTGGTTGGAAAGATGGGAGGGAAATCAACATCTTCCTCCTTGCTGAACTCCCTCCGACGTCTGAATGCAGAAGTGATGTCTATTACATCACTTCCGCATTCAGCTGTCATTCCTCTGGCTGCTATAGCTAGAGAAGAAGCTGATGAAGCAGATCTCTGCTTCATCAGCTTCTTTGGGGGGTCCCCAGGTGACATTAGGCGTCTTAGAGGACCTGTCAGCGTGCCTCTGCTATCACATAGCACACTGAAAAATGGCCTGGACAGGAAGGGGGTTTAACACCCCGGACTTCAAGTGGTTAACGTTTTGTTCAGCAATTTGACCTACAGTAGCTCTTCTATTGCTTCAGACTACATGGGCCAGCCATTGCTCCCCACATGCATCAATGAGCCTTGGCAACCCATGGCCGTGTCACTAGTTCACTGTTTTTCCTTGCTTGGACCACTTTTGGTAGGGCCCGACTATTGAAGTTCGGGAACATTTCACAAGAGCTGCAGTTTTTGAGTTGCTCTGACCCAGTCGACCAGCCATCACAATTTGGTTCTTGTCAAAGTCTTTCAAATCCTTACGCTTGCCCAACTATATATATATACTGCACTTTATGATTGCAAAGATACTTGTATGTTTTAATCTTTTGTGATTTTACAAATTTGTGTTGATTTTCAAAGATATAAATTTATACAGTATTTCTATTTCAGTATAACTATTTCACAACTATATTGATTTACTATTTATAATTGTTTTTTTACAGAAAGCACTGTTTTTTTCTGAAGTTTCTATTATTTATATCACTTGAATGATGGTTACACAGCTGCTAGTGGTATAAGTATTATGTCATCTTAGCACATTAAACTAATGTAGCCAATCAAATCTCTTTATTAAATAAGTGGAGAAATATGATTAGTTGCATTGGGCTGCATCTCCTAAACCACACTAAACATTATTTTTTTTTTCATACTGCCAGCCATTTGCTAAAGCTAATATTTATCAGCCTGTTCTGGATTTATAAGTGATGATGCCAGCGCAGCTGGGAAAATAATAAACATAATAGTGATATAATTGTTTTAAAGTAGGTAATTCAAGGAAGAATTCCAGCATTGGAAACAAATCATTATTTGGAGCGTACCAGGGCTTAAGCCACTAACAATGCCATCTGCTTTGCAAGTAACCTAAAATGTGGATCCTGTACAGCTATGTTGTGTTTCTGTGACAGATTCTTGTTTTCTCCTGCGTATGCCAAATAAAGCAGTTCGGTTGGTTTTCCCATGAAGTCTCAGCGGAGTGCTGACATAAGTGTTGGCACCGTGGGAATACCTACAGACTATTGGCAAAAGCTTGAATTTCAATTACTGCACAAGAAAATAAAGCCAAGTTTACAAAACAGCTTGCTCTGATGTAAGTGTGATGGAGATTGTATAAAGACGAGGGCAGGATAGACATGAAAAAGGAGTAGCATTGTTCAACAAAGAAAATACCTAGGCACAAACAGCCTTCAAGTGTCGCCTTGTTTTTGTTATGTAAAATGGCAGGGTGCCCTCTCATTTAAGTTTATATTATGCCTGAACATAAATCAGAGCAAAAGAACCTTTTCTGAGCCACACAGCCTTTAAATGTCCACCATCATATTATAAAGCCTATCTCTAGGGGGAAAAAACTCCCCACTGCAGATGTGCTGCCCCCATGCTGCAAGGGTTAACTGCTCATTAAGTCTAGGGAAGCTTTGTTAAGGACATCTGCTTACCTGATCACCACTCTCCCAGCAGTCGGCGCTTACCTCGCTCTGGCTTGTTGGCTGTCCTTTGGTGCATAATGAAGGGCTATGGACCCGCATTAGTGATGATATCAGAGGACCTCCTACTGCCAGAGCGTAAGGGGAGACAGACTGCAGGAGCCGATCTTGGAGCGTGTGGGAGCGTGGATCAGGTAATTAAAAGTCATTTACACAATACCCCTAGGCAACAACAAACAGTCAACCCTTGCAGCGCTTTTTTCCTCTGGTTTTTAAAGCATCAACTGTGGACAATTTTGGATATTTTTGCCATTTCATGGGTGCAGGCAATTTTAAAGTCTTAACATGTTTGGTGTCAATTTAATCACAGTTTATTTACAATACCTACCCTTTGTACCCCCAAAAATAGGTGTTTATGTGCACTAAAATTAATTTAATAATTAAGGAATACTTTACAAAAAATTTGAGTTTGATAAAAAATTTTGCTAATATTGTGCGGGGAAAAAAATTGCAATTGCCAACATTTATTCTCCAGCGTCTCTGCTTTCAGAAAATATGGACTTCTGGGGGTTTGAAGTAATTTTAATGTGAGCATTTTACCATGTGAGCAAAAAAATATGCAAAAATGACTCAGGGAAACCCTTTGCTTTAGAAAGAGAACCCAGAACAGCTTTAAACCCTCGGATTTAGACATTTAAAAAACATATGTATTATTCATTCATGATTTCTTTTGCTGTGACTCTGTATACTGATTGATTTTAAATCTGCCTCAGTTTTTTATTTATTTATTCTTAAATAATTGGATTAATCATAATAAAAGATACACTAATGTCATATATACAAGGTACCTTAAAAGTCCTATATAGGATAATTTTCTATGTGTTGTAATTTACAAGGGATGATGGAACCCCCTCCTTCCCTTTTCATTGGGATAAATAACCTTCCCCAGACATTAAACTTTTGGAATGACTCTTCATACATAGCTCTGGAATATTTCCTCTAATTTTTGATCTGCTTTTTAGACGTTGAACACGGTTGCTTTCTCAGATGAATCATTCCAATGGTTATCATTATTGTCAGGTGTATAAATCATTCTTAATTTGGTGTCTTTGTAATCTATGGCCTTGTTTAGGAAGATGAAGAGCAATGTACAAAGTGCAGCACTGCAGCACTGCACTGCAATTGATCAGCGAGGAAAGGTTAAATCTTGTTGTGGGTTACTGGCTGTAAAAAGTTGAAGTATAACTGAAGCCAAAACCCTTTTTTTCTAAGTCACAGTAAGGGAGGGTTATAACTAGGGATGCACTAATACTGTTTTTTTGGTATCGAGTACGAGTACCGATATTTTTTTTTATTGGTACTCGCTGATGCTGAGTACCGATACTGGCATCCCGAGGTAGAATGGGCCTGTCAGTTCCTGATTGCCTGGGATGCCGGTGTTCTATCGAAAGCACACTGGCTTCAGGCTCCCTCACGACACTGCGAGGCAGCCTGGCTTCCTGACCAATCAGGAATACGAGCTGCAGGTCAGTTCCTGATGCCTGGGAAGCTAGTGTTCTATCGAAAGCACACCGGCTGACTTGCAGGGAAAGGAACCCTGCAAGTCAGCCTGGCTTCCTGAACAATCAGGAACCCAGGCGGTGGGTCACGGCCTGCCTCCCAGCTACCTTATTGGTCAGGAAGCTAAGCTGCCTCACAGTGTCCCTAGGCAACGTGAAGCTGGATTTCTAGCCAATCAGAAAGTCATGACCAGCCACCCGGATTCCTGATTGGCCAGAAGTGGGCTCCATGCTCCATTGCGGCACTGATGGTCAGAGGTAATCTTTAGCAGATCGGTATCGGGATAAGTATTGGAGCAGTATCAGTGCATTCCTAGTTAAAACCCCTGTCAGCATTTTCTTTCTTGTCCTATTGCGGAAATATCCCTTTACTTCCTATTCGATAGCCACAACAGGAAGTGAGAGGAAGTCCCTCCAAATTAAAGAAAATCCCTAGTGGTCAGCAGGGTCACCAGAACTAGTCACCCCATTTCAAAACTTCTGTTCCTGTTCTGGAGACAACCCACAATTTGACATTTTCTTTCACTTTACTAAAAAAGGCTTTGGCTCCAGTTATATGTTAAAGAAAAACTCCAGTTAAAAAAATGTATTAACCCTTGCAGTAGGGGCTTCCCCAGCACTGCAAGGGTTAAGTGCTTGTTTGTGTCTAGGTGCTAAAAGAAAAAAAAAGTTATACTCACCTGACCATCCAAGCGGACTCCCTGCTTCTGTGATCACTGGAGCGTGTCTCCTCCTCTGCTGCACAAATCGAATGCTCCTTGGAAAGACAGTAAGGACGTGGGGACAGTAAGGGTTTAAGGACAGTAAGGAGGGCAGTAAGGACATGCAGTGCGTCCTTACAACTCTTTACTTTTTTCTTATAACTTTATTGAAGTGCGGTAAGCTGTGCGGCATTGTTATGTAGTGCAGCACAACGTACATAGGGCACATAGGAAACAATTGCTGGAGTGGTACCATGCCTTTGTGAAGGAAAGTCTATTCAATTTATAAAATCCAATTTCAGCTATTGAGTTCAGTATCGAGTTATGGGGACATACAGTATTTGTTAATAGTCGCAGGTAGCTATATTCACAGCTCATGTACTGGCACAGAGGATGCTTCTGAAAATGTTTACAGCAGTTGAAAAGAATCCCATTATGCACCACAGACACCGTATTAGCGATGGATGACTACATGCATCTTAGGGTAGTAGATCATTCCATTAAACCTCACGGGCAGGGCCCTCCTAACCGTCTTGAATTGTATTGGGATTGTCATTTGGTCATTTTCAGTTTTCTAATCCATTGTTGCAGATAATAAAAGACACGTGTTTGGACAGTGTTCCAGTGCTGCAAGAATTCTAGGAATGTACCCAAATACTGTTACATTAACAATAACTATTATGAGGTTTAACTACTTGCTGTCACATGAAATGTATGAATGTTTTCTATGTCTGAGAACAGTGCGTACATTCTAAAATATGTTCAGCGGTGGTCCTAAGGCAAAATATTATTTTTGCAGATGGACTAATTATCTAAAAAGTAACCCTTGGTGCAGTTTCTTCTCCCTGCATTCCCTGCCAGGTTTATACTAACCTGCCCTGATCCAGCAATATATGACCCATGAAGCTGCAAAGCTGCTTGTCAAACTCTTGTGAGCTGATACTATGGCAAAGGACTAAATTGTCATTCAAATGCATGATTAGTAGCCAGACAGAGATTACGGTAGTTGGCATTCATGCAAGGGTTTATTACAGGCAGACAGTCAGGGCAGGCAGCTGATAGATGAACTCAGGAATCAGGCTAGAGTCATTACCAAGGTAACTGACAAAAGGAAACTTTTCCTAAGGCACTGGGTCAATCCAGGGGCGTATTTACCGCAAGGCAAACAAGGCGTTTGCCTGGAGCGGCACTTTGCAAGGGTGCAGCATTTTTCGCCCCCCTGCAAAGAGGAAAGCCGGCGACGGGTGGACAAAATTAAGCAGCCTAGGCTGCCTACTCAGGTGGCTTCTAGTAGGGCCTGGCAGCGAGCTGCCGGGTGACAGAGGAAACGTGGCCCGGCCGCCGGAGTCTGCAGGCAGGTCCAGGAAGAAGTTTTGCGGCTGTATGTGCCGCTGGGTCTAGGCACAGAGCATGGAAGACACAGGGCTGATGGGACAGAGAGAGAGGCAGCCTGGCCGGTGGAGGCTGCGGGTGGCTGGAGGAAGAAGCTTCGGCGGCCGGACGAAGATACCGGAAGAAGTGGCATATCCTGGAAGCAGGCTGGGGAGCTGCAGGTAAGAGGAGCAGCATGTGTGCAGGGAAAGGGACCTTGTACAGCCCATAATAGATCCTGCACAGCCCACTTGAGAGTCTCTGTGCAGGGTCTATGGTGGGCAATGCAAGGTCTATGGTGGGCAATGCAAGGTCTATGGTGGGCTCTGGAGTGGTCTGTGGTGGGGTTTTCAGGGACTCAGAAGTTCTGTGCAAGGTCTATGGTGGGATGTGCAGGGTCTTTGGCAATCTCTGCCTGAGAATCTGCAGAGCCAACCAGAGATCCTTTACAGCCCACCTCAGATCCTTGCTTCCCTGCAACGCTAAGGCCTCATTCACACAACTTAGAGTCGGCCCGTACATATCCATGCGGTATGCACGGTCGTAACGGGCCGTTCCCAGGAAGGACAGGTGTTGCGTGTGATTGTACGCAGCAGCCTGTTCTTCTCTATGGGAGGATGAGGCCGTACGCACACCCGAACTGCACATCCGTGCGGGTGTCCGTACTGTCTGTGTACGAGTACGGACACCCGCACTGACGTGCAGGGTGGGTGAGCGTAGGGCGGAGTACGGCCACGTCCTCCCATAGAGAAGAACAGGCTGTTGTGTACAATCACACGCAGCACCTGTCCTTCCCTGGAACAGCCCGTTACGACCATGCACGGCGCATGGATCTGTGCGGGGCGGCTCTAAGCTGTGTGAATGAGACCTAATAGCGCAACCTGTCAGAAGCTGCATCCAGCGACTTGACAGGTTATGCAAAATGACTTGCAGGGATGGGACAAATTTAGATGGGGGGAGGGGGGTGTTGAGTTTCATCTTGTCCTAGGGCAGCCCGTAACCTAAATACACCGCTGGCCCAATCCCTTGAGCAGATTTTATTGGCAGGCTGACACACTGACGTTTGTCCACAGTTACAGTACTCACTGTAGACCAGACGGGGGTGCTGGCACACACCTATAGCGTATGTTCCTTGTCTGAGGAGATTAAAGGGGATAAGGCGTAGAAGCAAGTTGCTGGCAGTGGGTGCAAGCTAAACAACCATAGAGGGGTAATACCAAAAATCATAATTCTATAACTAGCATTGTTCAAAAATAGCAATGAAGCAAGCTTATTAAAGAGGAATTATAGTTTTTGAATGCATTTTATGTATTTGAAAGAGTTCATCTTAATGTAAATAATCCTACCAATGTGTTAAAGTTTAAAAAACATGTTTGTACTTGGGGCAACGTAATTTGTGCCATATCTCAGTGCAAGTTTTTCAGACAAGATAATAGATGACACGCTGTAGTGTCTAATGATGTGAAACCACCACAATGCTCCTGATAACCGTAAGCCAGGTTTAATCTAGGTCAGAGTTTCACAACCTTTTTTCAGTCACAACACCCTCAAAATTTTGAGGCACCCCAGTCTAAAATGCAAAACCATCAATGTAAAAAAAATCCATACCAGACGCTTATCCAAGAAGCCCCTTTCAGTCCACATTCTTCCCCTTCACATTAGAGTGCTATCATCACATCAGGAGCTGCGCTGCTGCAGCATGGCAGAGAGAGGGAGGTGGAGCAGGCTTGCACGGAGATTTTCTGGATAAGTCCCACCCTCCCTCGACATGGTCCTGGCGACTGGCCTGTCTGCACCATATAAAGGCATGACACTGTGTAAAAATTTTGAGGCACTCCTGAGGAAGCCAAAAGGCACTTCAGGATGGCACAGCAACCTGATTAAGAAAGGCTGGTCTAGGCTTTAGGAGTTCAGAACATTGGTTATTTATGGAAGGATAGGCGCACTTTAAAACAAAGTGCATTTATCCTTTTGGCCCCTTTATGATGAGCTCACCAATCCCTACCCGGTGCAAATGGATACCTACTAAAGGTGCCCATACACCTTACGACCATCGCAATACTTTTGTATTGCGATGGTCGTATGCTTATTGAAAGCTCGTACGATCTGCCCACCTTGGACGGGCAGATCGTACTTGCGATCATCGAAAGCCCGCCCCGCTGAGGGGCGGGCTTCGATCACCGCAATGCAGAACGGGCAGTGTGCGCGTGCGCACAGCGGCCCGTTCCGAAGCTATCGGGTGAGCAGGCTAGAAACCCGCCGACAATCGTACGATTCTCGGCGGGTTTTCGAGCATGTTGGTTCGACAAAAGACGTGCGACCGTACAGTAGAAACGGTCGCACGTCTTCGTTCACACTGCTCGATTCTCGTACGATCGCGGGATTTCGCACGATTCTCGTACGAGAATCGAGCAGTGTATGGGCACCTTAAGTGTTGACGGGCTTGGACTCTGTTGCGTATTTACATCCTGTGGAGGACTGTTCCCTCTCCCGGTTGCTTCTGCACAGTACATCCTCATTAGCTTCTATGGGGCTTGTCTCCTGCCCAGGAGAAGGAGCTAAACGAGCCCCACAAAAGTCAAAGAGGATGTACTGTACAGGCATAGCCAGGAGAAGGAGATGCCCACTGCAGAATGTAAACAAGCAATGGAGGCTGAGCCAGTCAGAACTCGGTAAGTATGCATTTCTACAGGGGGAGGGAGGAACCAGTGGCATCCTCTTAAAGGGCCAAAAATATAAGTGCACTTAATTTCAAAGTACACTTATCTATTAATTCCACTAAAAGTTTTTTTTTTGATTTTTTGTAATTAAAAAAAATACATGTGATTTGGTAATGCTTACAGGTGCCCTATTCATTTAGGTTTAATGTGAAATTCAACATCAAGTCCACTTTAATTGCATTATCAAGCTTATAAGGAAATATTTGTCTAAAATGTTGAACGGGCATGTGATGGTGGAGGTCACAGCAACTAGTTTAGTTTAGATGCGTGCATTTCGTTTCAAGCTGAATGCACATTTGCAGGAATTTTCGTGAATTCGGACATTCAGATGCATCCTAATTTCCGAATGAAACAAATACTGAATGCAAACGAATCTGAATGTTGCGGTAACGAAGATTCAGATGCATCCAAATGTCCGAATGCCATTCACATTATTGTTCATGTTTAAAGTTGAAAAAAAAACAGCGTGCGGCCCCCCTCCTAATCCATACCGAGCCCTTTAGGTCTGGCAGGAATTTTAAGGGGGGGGGGGGGAACCCCGGC
>NW_017307039.1:348022-357464 GCF_000935625.1 Nanorana parkeri
CGACGCCTTTAAGGTTGGAGGAAAATTTTAGGGGGGGGGGGGGGAATCCATGCTCCCCCTAAAATCCCTTAACAGACCCTTGATCCAAGCAGCGGCGCAGCAGAGCAGGAAAGGAGGGGGACCCAGCATGCGGCTCCAATCTCTTGCACCATACCAGGCCACTTGCCATCAACATGGGGTAGGGTCCCCATGTTGATGAGGACAAGGGATCTCTTCCCCACAATCCTGACCCGGTGGTTGTTGGGGTCTGTGGGCTGGGGGGCTTATTGGAATCGTTGTGCCATTGAGGGACCCTAACCCATGTTGAGGGCAAGTGGCCTGGTATGGTGCAGGGAGCAGGCGCCACATGCTCGATCCCCCACCTTTCCTGCTCTGCCGGGCCACTGCTCAGATCAAGGGATTTTAGGGGGACCACAACTTTTTTTTTTTTTCTTTTTTTTACGTGGTTTCCCCGACTTTAAATTTTGACCAGATCTAAGGGGCCTGGTATGATATGTGGGGAGGGGGGACCTATGCTTTTTTTTTTTTCTTCATTAATTCAATGCTATTATTATTTTTTTTTAAACATCTGAATGTCCGAAATAAAAATTTGGATTGGTTCTGAATACGAATAACAAGTGGATCCGAATATTACGAAAACAGAGAAAAAAACATTTGAATGGATCCGAAATTAAACAAATTTTCACGGGGGTTACATATCTAGTCTAGTTTCTTTTTATTCATTTAGTGCACAGTGGACTTGTACAATATATTTTCCCTTCCCCCACTTTTGTTTAATCAAGCATGTTTCTTGACCAATGACCTGTACATTGTAATGATTTCCCCTGTTCTTTTGGTATATAGATGAATAGATGATACTAGCGAATGATAGATGTGGTTTGAATGGCTTAGTATTTACAGCATTGGGGTCAGCCGAGGTGTTCCTATAGTGGTGTGTTGCTTTTTCTCTGTTCTGGGACACAATGATTTACGAAGGCTGCTTCTATGAATTACACGTCCTTGTTAAAGCAAGCCGCTTTTTGTCAGTTAAACTGACAGGAGAGATAAAATGAGGGCTGGTGTGAGTGTTTGTGTTGCACAAGAAACCACCCTCTACACTTATGAAAGACTTTATGCCTGTCAGCAACTTTTTATTTCAACGAATTTCCTTTACAACTGCCAAAGTTAAGACGTATATTCAAAATGATCTTCTTCCTCGAGTCTCTTTGTCTATGAATTTGCTCAGCTGAATGATAACTTTTTGGAAAGAGGCCATTAATATTACCAAAGTGGACCTTTTGGCTAATTATCTAAGATTTATAGGCTAATTAAACTTTCCGTTCAAATACCAAAATACATTCCAGGTGCATCAAAAAACAAAAAGTGCAAAGTCTTACAGTTTTTCTTTAAAAATCAACCACAGACTAAGTACAAAGGTCTGTCCCCTGCCAGTATGCTGCAGAGTGGGACTCCTGCTCTCTTTGGGGTAGCAGTCACCCCCTGTTGATTCAGAACTAGAACTCTGCAATCAGCAGGGAGCATAAGCTTTGCTGATTGCAGAGTTATAGGTATCACTTAGTAGTGGGCATGTTGAACCTCTGCTGAGAGACCACTGCTTCCCCACAGAGAGCAAGGGTTCCACTCTGCTGCTGCTGACAGGAATTTTCTACTTTGGCTGCTTTATAAGTAAAAAAAACTGTAAGACATAGAGCACCTTTTATTTTGATGTTCCTGGAATTTATTTCGTTGATTGAAAATGAAAGTGCTACTGGGCTTTAATAGTATAGACACATATATTTTTCTCCATGAATCTGTGTGTAAACATCAGACTTTTCTAATGGTTTATTTTATCTGTTGAAGAATAGAACAGATCATTTCATTCTTGGAAAAAAAGTTGTTTGTGTTGCCCATTGCAACTAGTCCGTATCATTGTAAAAGCTTGCCAAGGCAGTCTTTATATTCTCTGAAAGCAGGTTTGCTTTAATGGGCAGCCTCAATAACGGAGAAGTATTGGAAGAGTAAAATGTACTCTTCCCAATACTTGGTGCCAACATGTGACACTGCAGGTGTCACATGCAGGATCTATTGATCGAGAGCTGATCACAAACCGCTGATTGCTCAGCTAACCATCTTCTCCCTGCAGAGAGTGTTGACTGTCAGTCATAGACCATTTTGATGCTTCATGTGATCTAGAGAAAACTAAAGCTCATCTACATCATAATGTCCGCCCCCTTTAACTAATCGCTAAATGGAAAAAAAAATCAAATCTAAAAAACCAAATCTTTTACCTAAAGCCGTCGTCATTTGAGGCTCAGGTCCCAACTCTTCACTTTTCATTTATTTATTTCTGGTGGGGTGGCTGTCCACGTCACTGCCTTTTTACTGTATAGCAGCGAGGTCCCTTTAGGATCCTGAAGAGAAATTACATCATCACAGGGGAAAATAGAGGACCGCCCAACAAGGGACCATTTGAAGCTCTAGATTAGTTGGATTAGGGCTCTGTTCACACCTTTGGGATGCAGGAGTGCGTACGATGCCATGCCGCATCACATGTTGCAATGTTAGGGCCGCTGTGGTGCCATTCTGTTTTAATGGTACCCCGGCGCACTTAGCCATCACATGTGCATTGTATCTCACTACATCACATGGTTACATGTTACTATACAAGGGGGTGCAATGCGTTTTAAAAAAGGTACATGCACTTTGCGATTTAGCTGCAATATGGAGCCCATTCAAATTAATTGGCTGCCCTACCACAGTGCACCACAATGCACCCTACAGCACCTCTGCAATGTCACATCTCAGAGGTGTGAACGAAGGCTAAGACGGCGCTTTTATGTATGTAAAAGTGGCTGCTATGTCAGCTTCCCCTGTTTTGGGCCTCTATCTACATTCTTCTCTTGGCAAAAAACGTGATTTAAAAAAAAAAAGCAATTTTAATGCTGTTATATAATAACTAGAAGGACAAGCTGTGATCTCTGACTCAGTGTCAGGTGATGCTGCTGGTGTAATCAGTTTTCCCAAAAATTAGGTTTGAATTATGTGACAGAGAGGTGTTTTCAGTGAAATTTGTATTCAAACACAATGACAGCTGCAGGGAAGAGAAGAAGCCACAGCTCTGGATTAACAGATGTTTTATAGGGGGGAGAAAGACAATGTCTCCAGGGAAGGCATGCAGACAACTTCATGCCTCAACAAGGGACTGGAGGTCTGCTGTTATAGCCTTACTGTGCAAGGGTGCTTTTTGAGTTCAATGAGGTTCTGAGTTCTGGCCAGTGTTCTACCTGGGTTAGGTAGGGACAGCAGGGAGCCTGCAGAATTATTATGCTGAATCATAAGCAGGGGTACTGAGATCACCAGATTCCAAAACTAAAGGGTCTGGAATGAACTGGTGCTATAGCAGTGCACATATGTGAATAAGGTATAAAAGGTTGGGAGGCACACTTAATACTATTTCAAACAATACTTCAAACTTGTGAGCAAGAAAGAGTCTTCTAGCACATACACCACTTTTATACTTCAAGTAGTCTAGTGACAAATAAGAGTCTAAGATTGTATTCTCAGGGATGTGAGTGTGACTCCTATCTCAGCTACCTCTGTTTTGCACATCTGACTACATTCTCCACTTGGCAAAAAAAGTGCCACCAAAAAAAAAAGTGAAGGAGTAAGGAAGGAGGGGGAAGAGGGAACTACAGTAACCCACCCCAGAGGGGAAGGATAATGGCTGTTTTTTTAAGTCCAGAAATAAAAAGAAATAAAGAAATAAAGCTGCCCCGATCCCCCTCAGAAGGGGGATCGAGGCAGCAAACACAAAAGTTGAAGATTATTCATTAGAATATTTGTATTGCATTCAACAGAACCATGTCTTCCTGAAGGTTTCAGACTTGTACCTGGGTGCAGCTGTTAATTCTTTCATATGCATAATGTCTTTTACTCTAGAAAACCAATGAGCAAGTGTACATGGGGAGTTCAGTTTCATTGTACTTGGAAGTAGTGATAAGTACAATGAAACTGAACTAGTAATGTGTGTGAGATGAAGTAAGCTATGGGGTTATTGATAAGATTAATGTCACTTAATTGTGTCATGAGTTGGGTGAGTTATGACCACAACTGATTCGGCTTGGGGCAGCCCCAAAAAATATACATTTCCAACAACTCTTAGCAGGGACTGGGTGGATATGAGACAACATGTTCGGGGTTCTGTACCATCTTGTTATAAGTTTGTAGTTTGTTTCCCAGTATTTGTTACATATGGAGTCACACAGTGAGAGGTGAATAATATGGTCCATTTATTCCTGAAATAAGGAGGTATGAAAGTGCCTTTCCCATTTCAATGGGAAAGCTTCCATTAGTTGACGCTCTGCCAAGCTTATCTGATGTGAGGTTGACAGGGTCCCCTTAAGATCTCCTCAAAGGGGGTAAAGGGATATGTAAATGCTTTGCAGCCACGCTAAGACGTTGGACAGTGAGTGAGTTGGTTGCACCTCCAAAAGCCCATGTAGGGAATTTTAGGTTTCGCTTGTAGTACGTCAGCATAGAGCTAGCCTGATGTGGCTCTGTCAGGTTTTTATTGCTGCCTGTATCCCTGTTACAGAAATTAATCCTAATTTTCTTTCCTTTGTCAGTATGACAGAAGGTTGTCACCAACATGGGAGTCAAGATAAAATCTCCCTCAGAGGGCAACTGTTTTGGTGATACCTCCCAATGGTGTGCTCTTCCTTCCCTTTGGGAAAGATGTCTTCCTATTTTGTGTTGTGTATCTGAAACAGAAAGTAATTGAAAATCATTGTAATGGGTACACAATAGATCCTTGATCGAGGTTCTAACTCTTCTCTGAAACAAAAGCGAAAAAAAAAGTTTTAGCTATAGCTTCCCTTTAAATTGAATGTTGTATCATACAGGTAGTTTCATAAATATGCAAATTGTGTCCCTGCATATGATTCTTCACTATGTGCATGGTTTTGCTCTGCCAATGTCTAAAACAAGTTTTTTACTTTAAGAAATGTTTGTGTGAAAATCAGCTCTATTGTGTTTGTTACAGGACTTTGTTTAGAACAATGGAGACTATCCCATGTTAGTGTACAGGTGCCAGATTGTGGGTTGGCACGCCACTTTTCTACAATGCCATTGCTAATTTAGGGAGCGTCTGGAAAGCAGGTAGAAGCAGACTGAACACGAGGAAAGATTACACATGCCCTTATATCCATATTGCACATAGACAATATGAAAATAAAGATTCTTTCCATGTGCATGTAGTCGTACAGCATTGGTCTTGACACTTTTGATCTCACTAATATCCTGCCTGTTTGTTCTAGATCAGGACTTTTTAGGTGAACGGTAGCTTTTTAGATCCTTAAATATATTAAATGGTGCCAGCCAAGCTAAGCACTGGAAAATTCTGATCCACCTCATTAATGCTGTTGAAAACACCATCTGGTTTTGTTGTCTTAAGAAAATAATTACAAGTAATGAGCAAAATGAGAAATAACTGGAAAATAACAAGTTTTATTGGTGAAATCGACATGAAAGAAGGAAAATCTTAATTCTTTATTTAATTTTAGATACCAGTAAATATGATCAGCATATTACAGATACAATGATCAACTTGTTTTAATGGTTTAAAACCTCTCTTTTGTTATTCTTGGTATACATGCATGAGAGTACTTATTACTCATGACTTAATTACATATGCAAGCTGCGCTTCCTGTTTAGTAGTAGAGTACAATGATCATTCCTCCCTTCTACTGTCTAAATACTAGTTTATGGATAGCTCTGCCAGCAGAATGTCAACCTAAGTAGATGTGTCAGTGTAAAATTCCTCCACACACAGCCAGGAATGCTGGACACTCCATCATGCATGTATATATGTTCTTTACATGGTTTTATTTCAGGCATGCCTTTCATTCACAGTTTTAGTATGAGCTTCTATTGACACTAATTACCCTACAAAATTGATACAGAATGACTAACCCATAGTACCCCATGTATGTGATTTTTAACATATTAATGTGATAGATTTATTTGAGTGACTCAGTGGCATTTCAACTTTAAAGTGTAGTCAAAACTTTTGTTTAGTTTTTGGATAGAGTGGTGACAGGGCTGAAACCCCTGTTATCTTTTGTATCTTTTCTGTGTCCCCACTTGGTAAGTTCACGCTCTCTTTTTATACTGGTAACCACTGTCTTCAGAAACATTGGAAAAAACAAACGTTTGAGTTGTTACCAAAAGGGGGGGGAATCTTTTAATGGGTACACTTATTCTGGTATCAGCTGTCTAAGAGGGGACCTGCCTGGTACTTCCTGTTGTGTGTTCAGGACAAGACATAAAGGGAAATTTCTGTAATGGGACCAAGAGGGCCAAAAATCTGACAGCGGGTTTAAAGTGATATTAAACCCTCATTTTTTATGGAGGAAGTTCAGCTGGTTTTGAAGAAAGTAATAGAAGCTACAAGTACCGTACTGTAGCTGCTGACTTAAAGAAAAAAAAAAAAACTGGATAAGAAGTCCAGTGCTGTCTCCTGAGGACCTGAAGTCATCACAGTTCATTAGTGTCCCATACATAAGCGTGCACAGCCTATTGCTTTAGGGTGTGCACACAAAAGTACAAACACACACACACACATATATATTTATACTGCGTACACAGACCTAAGGCATCACAGATTCCCATTTCTTCAACTGTCCTTTATCTCTTCCACCAGGGGGGCAGTAATGAAGCAGGGAGCCTGGCAGGTGGTCATGTGACCATGCACCCGGCATCCTGATTGGATAGGATGCCACAGCCGCGCTCCCTACTAGCTCTCCAGGCACCAAGGACTGCGGCTGTTATGTGAGCAATGTAAGTGGCAAGTGCTGCTGCACTCTTTATTGCTGAGACAGTCACAGAGAGACCTTTGTGATCTCTCTGACAGCTCAGTGACTAAAAACACGGCGCCCACTGTTGGGGTTTCGGTGTTGCACTCGGGGTGATTAGGGTGTGCCCATGCAAACCCGGCACGCCTCCTGCCCACACCTATGGTCCCATTTTGGCAGCATGGATTCGGGAGCCAACTGGGACTTCCTGATCACCCACAGCCAGCCCCCTACTGCACCTTCCCAGTTCAAAGGACACAGAGAGGCTGGCCCTGTAGCTTCCTTGGATGTGTAACGTACATCCCACTAGCTAAAGCCAGGTGTACACTCACACTTCTGTACACCTGCGCATGGATGTACTTCCCTAGTCGCAGTCCAGCGTCCAGTAATCCTGCATCCAAAGTAGAATGTCTGTGTGCATGCGCAGGTGTACAGAAGTACCAGTGTATACCCACCTACAGACGTGTACAGTTATTGACTTATACAAGAAGCTGTATGCAGCATCTGTGGCTCCTTGGTGGGGGAAATAGGGCCGAATTTACATTGTGCTGGTTTAGGTGCACAAGTGCATGAGCCCAAAGTAATTCAGAATAAACTGTTTAGGGTAAATGTTTGTTTATAATTTATTGATATATTAATTTTAGGCATTCTTTAATTTTACAAGCTTTACCAATTAAATTCATTTAGTTTGGCATCAAAAAGGAGCGTAGGTTTTGTCTGCCACAAAATAAACAGTATTTAATAAACTACCAGCAGTGGCAGCAAAAAGCTTCTATGTTTCAGCATACCAGCGAGGTTTTTTCTTTTCTAGTTTAAGCTTTCTGGGCAGCAGTTATTAAATAAGATATCCTCAGCGCGGTGATTTTATTACATTAGACACTGTACTGAAAAGTAGCAGAATGTTAACAGACAGATGGATGTCCTTACAGCAGGAAGCAAAGTACATTTGCAGACCTGCATAACCCACCATGTGTCAGAAAGTTGTGCTCGGATATTTTTAATGGATTAATTCACTTTAATGGTACAAGAGCTGCAGCTATCCACCGATGGTGACAATCACTGAAGTACTGCCAGGGACTGTGGGTGAGCTCTCTGACATACCAGCCTCCTTACTCAGCAATGTTTGGCCTTTGTGGCATTTACACGATCACTTAGTAGAACTAGACTTTTCAGTCTCTGATCTCATCTAACAGTGTCTTTTCCTCCACAGTGTACGGTCCGGTTCCTCACACCCTCTCTGAGGAATGGATAGCCATGCAAACAAAGAGAATGATCGACATGAGAGTCTGTCCCATTACTGGATTCGCTACCAACTGGGATTATGAAAAGAATGAATGGAAGAAATAAGCTGTTTACCACCATGAAGCACTGTTTATATGTTACAATAAATTGCATATACTTTACACAGAATACAAATGTGTTTGTCTTCATTAAAGGCTTAGTTCCTCACATCCCTGTTACTGAATGTACGGGAGGGACAATCTGCAGGCACCGTAGCCTTGCACCAGTGATCCATCAATCGCGGTTACAATGCTTTACTGGTTCCAATTAAAAAAAGTAAAATAATAAATGCTCTTTTTTAATCTTTTATGAAGAAGTGTTCATGGGTTATTCACAAAAGGGTGAAGAGTTTGTAGAAGACAGGAGAAGTGAACAATCTAGGACAACATAATTGATTTGGAAAAATTCTCCAATTCAGCTCACTTTCCAGTTCAGTTATGTTGTCCTAGATTGTTTACTTCTCCTGTCTTCTCCAAACTCTTCACCCTTTTGTGAATAACCTTGTTAATATTTTTTTGAAAAAGTGCAATTTCCTTTTAAAGTAGTACTAAAGGTTGGACGTTTTTTTACCTAAATGTGTTCTCTGCATTAAGGTAAAAAATGCTCAGTACTTTTCTAGGCTCCCCTGCCCCCCCCCCCCCTTACCTGTGGTCACTTATCACCACTGCGAGGTCCCTGAAGATATCCTCCGTTCCAAACATCCTGGTTAGAGGGGAAGGGTACTGAGGGCAGACAAGCAATTGACTCCTTCTGCCTTCAATCTGTTGGGAGGAGAGGCACTTGCTGCACAGTGCGTGTGTCTATGGATGCAAACAGCTACTTGCGACCGGGAGTAAGCACACAGCATCAGCCAGCTAGCTGATGAAGACACCCGCAACAGGCAGGGAGGGGAGAGTGGTTCCGGGATCAGCTAAAGAACGAGGAAAGAAATAGCTTTAAAAAAGAAGGGTAGCATTTTCATGAAAGTACAGTATGACCTTTCTAACCATAAAAAGAAAAAAAAAAGACGGTTTAATATCACAACTACACAGTAACTAAGGCCATACAAGTTACAGTCTGATTGTGCAATGTCCTTTAGCTCTACCAACATCTATGTAATGCAAGAGCCTGCCGGATTAGATACAAATTGAATGAACTGTGAAGGTAGAAGCTTGCATTTCATAGTTTTAAATATAAAGGAGATTATACAATCAGAATGTAAAGTGCAGGGCCATAATTATATGTGATGGGTCCCATAGCAAAACTGTCTCCAAAACTAATCTCCATTTTTAATTAAATTTCTTAAAGTGTTGTAAATTATTTGCACATTTGTATAGCAGATATATATATAT
>NW_017307039.1:357491-384885 GCF_000935625.1 Nanorana parkeri
TCTTGGTCTGCTATGGCTATTGTTTTGCCATTGATAACAAATATGGCCAGCTTTAGGGTGTATTCTAAATATTGTGGTCCCCATTAATGATTTGGAAGATTAAAATTAGGTCCTCTCTTAAGTGCCTTTTTTCTAAGGATAATAAGTTTAATTTCTGGAGGTGACCCTCATAGCTCAGGCTTTCCATCCCCTTTATTAATTTTGTAGCCCTTTTCTGAACTCTCTCAAGTTTGAGGACATCTTTCCTGAGGGTTGGTGACCAAAACTGGACCGCATACTCAAGGTGAGGCCGAACCAGCAATTTATAAAGTGGTAAAATTATGTTTTTATCCCTTACCAAATTCCCTTTTTAATGCTGGATAGTATCCTGTTTGCTTTGCTGGCTGCTGCTTGGCATTGTATACTATTGCCGAATCTGTAATCTATGAGCACCCCCAGGTCTTTCTCCATGTCTAACTTCCTCAATGGAGCACCCCCAAGTAGTAGTTTGGGTACTTTGCTCCCATGTGCATAGCCTTACATTTTTCAATAATAAGTCACATTTGCCATTTTGTAGCCCATGCCTCAATTTTATCTAGGTCTTGCTGAAGTGAATTTATGTCCTGCTGAGAATTTACTGCCCTACACGGTTTAGTATCATCTGTAAAAACCGAGATTGAACTATTTATTCCAATCTTTATGTCAATGATGTATAAGATAAACAGGATTGGTTCCAGGACCGAATCCTGGGGCACACAATTTTTGCCCTATTAGAAAATTACCCATTTATTACTACCCTTTGGATCTGTTCATGCAGCTAATTTTCCACCCATGTACATGCAATTTCATCTAAAGTGATAAACCTTAGTTTATAATTAAACATTTGTGGGGTACTGTATCAAATGCTTTAGCAAAGTCAAGCTACACCATGTCTACTGGTATTCCTCTGTCTGAATTAACACTTCATTCCTCATAGACTGTTAATAGATTGGCCTGACAAGAACAGTCCTTCATGAGACCATGTTTGTTGCTTCTTATAATACCATATTCATAGACAAATTCCTGCATGTAGTCCCTTATCATGCCTTTGAATATTTTGCTATTAATGTTAAGCTGACTGGCCTATAGTTACCCGGTGTACTTAATTTCCCTTTTTGTATATTGGTTCCACATTTGCTTTCCGTCAATCAGCTGGTACCATACCTGACATTACAGTGTCCATAAAGATTATGAACAGTCCTCTAGCTATGACCTGGCTAAGTTCCTTGAGTACCCACAGATGTAACCCATCTGGTCCCGGAGATTTGTTTACATTTAATCTTTCTAGACTCTATCTCTGACAGCCACTGAGATATGTTAAAACTATTGTTACTGGAGCTGATGCCTTGATCATTAACCCTGTCAGTCTCTCTTTTAGTAGTAAAGGTTCCAATTCTTCCATTTTGCTTGCTAAAGACAGAAGCAAAAAATTTATTTAACGCATCTGCGTTCCCCCTGTCGCTGGTAGCTAACTTCCCCTTTTCATCCGTTATGTGGTCTACATGTTCTGTCCTTACCCTTTTACTATTTATATATTTATATAATTTCTTGGAGTTTTTTTTGCTTTCGATTGCTATGTGTTCTTCTTACTCTATTTTTGCAGCCCTGATTGCTCATTGGCATCTTTTCTTGCATTCCTGGTAGTTTTTAAATGCTGGTAGAGACCCCTCTGACTTACATTTTTGAAGGCCATATCCTTTTTCTTTATATATTGCTTTGCTTTGCTAGTTAACCACCCTGTTTTAACTTTCGATGTTTTGCATTTGTTGATAAATGGAATGCGTCAGGCATCATGCTGGGGAACGTTAGTGGGGCTGGGAAACAGATTGCAGCCAGGAAGGGGTTAAACCCAATTATAGCTGCAAGTGTTCCCGTTCTTCAAATCCATTAAGGACACTCCATCTTCCCCTGACTTTGTCATTGGTACCAACATGTACCATGACAGCTGGGTCTTCACCAGCCCCACCGAATAATATGTCCATTCGATCCCCAATGTGCCAAACCCGTGCTCCTGGTAAACAACATACTGTTCAGTGATCACGTTCTTTATGGCAGATTACCCTGTCTGTCCTCCTAAATATTGGATCCCGTAACACTAGGATCTGTCTATCTTTACTTGAGCAGTCAGTCCCCTTGCAGATAGAGGAGATATTCTGCTCCAGCAATGCTACCCCTGAGCTGATATCCCCAACATCATGCAAACGGGCATATTTATTGGGGTGCAATAGCTCAGGACTAGCTTCTCTGACACTTTTTCTCCTGCCCCGCCTTCTGTTACCCAGTTACCAACCTCCAGGTCCTGCTCCTCCATACTATCACCCTCCTCTATGGTGGCCCCTGCCAGTACCTGATGGGTAAAACTCTTCTCTATGTTTTTTAGTGTCGCCAGCTGGTTTTTCAGATCTAGAATCTGGGCTTCAAAACAACACCCATGTCGGTCATGTTGATGATTTATGTTTTTTTGACCAGTTTGGGATTATTCTGAAATTAATAAGAGTTAATTGACAGGGGCATGTGTCCTGCAGTTGACCTCTTTCTAATCTGCATTCGATCTCTTTCTAAGCTGCATTTCACTTCAAGCAGCTTTGTTTTCCTATAGACTTGTATAGAGAAGAACAGTTCTTATGCAGACAAAAGCCCATCGACACAGAAAGATGTAACACGTGATCATACAGACACATTTCAGATAGAGATTGTACAAATAGGATTATGCAATAGGGGAATGAAAGAACAATGCCACAAAGGGCCTAATTTATAAATCTTCCCAGCCACACACTGGGTGAATGCAGTTTTGCATGCCATTCTCGCCTATGCTCCTTGGCTCCATCTAGTGGTAGGAATGCTGTGTAAACAGTATTTGCCCAGTGTACGTTTGGGCTGATGATTTATAAATCCTCCCCAAAGCGAAGAGTCCAATTAATTCTGTCCTGTTGATTTTAGAAAGTGCACTTTCTCACCTTCAATGAATAAGCCTCGATATGACCAGGATGTATAACATGCTGCTGTAAGCTTTGTTTTCCTTGGATTCAAAAGATTACATAGTCTCATATTAAAATTAATGGAAAATACAGTTAACCAGCGACTCCTGTTAGGGAAATCCCCACAGGAAGGAGCACACCAGACAGACAAGATACACAGCTTTAAATACAGGCTATATAATATATCACTTTTGTGATATTTCTGTCACTCCAAAAAACAGACCCTGTATATATTTGTGTGGTGCGTTAATGCAAGGGACGGTTCATTCATTGTAATGGGCTGCCTATGCACCAAAACATACACAGAAATGTTTACATTTTTGATGGAGCAGATGATGGTTTTTAAACTTATATCAGATTTTTCGTTTTTCTATCTGTGTCCCTTTAGGCAGGTGTGACTTTACAACCTGTCCTGTAGACAGAAGGAAGTGAAAGAAAAATCTCTCCCAACTCTCTTAGACAGTTAAACACTGTAGTTTGAGTGCATATAAGTCATTTCTTAATGTAGTTTTAATAAAAACCTTGTTTTTCTTTATTGTAGACTTACAAATGCACAAAAATGTAAAAACATTGTTTTCTATTTTAAAATGAATAATTGTTAATGTAATTGTATCTGAAAAGAACAATATTAAATAGATGTCTCTGCAGATTGCACCACAGCTTGAAGGTGGCAGTGTTTATCTGCAGGCTAAAAGCTTATTTTGTCACAGCTTACATTGTAATCACATAATATGAAACCACTCTAATTGGTTCCCACTTTTCAGGGGGCAACTGAAGATGTAAGCGGCAGTTGAAATTGAGAGCTATCAGTTGCACAAAGTGTTGGCTAGTAGCTCTGAAGCAGAGGACGTTTATTTACATAACAGCATGAGGCACCATGCTGGGGAACATTATTGGGACTGGGGAACAGATTGCAGCCAGGAAGGGGTTAACTCCTATAATAGCTGCAAGTAACGTGTGTTGAAATCATCCATACAGGGCTGAAGTGAATAGACAAACGGTGTTAGGCTCCCGGTTTGCCTAGGATCTGTGCTGGGTCCGATACTGTTCAACCTATTCATTAATGACATCGGGGAGGGAATAAATAGCCATGTTTTCGTGTTTGCAGACGATACAAAAATAGGGAGGGTACTAGAAACGGATCGTGACAATATAACATTGCAGGAGGACCTGGATAAAATAGGGGAGTGGGCAACACTATGGCAGATGAGGTTTAATGTCGATAAATGCAAAGTAATGTACTTTGGACATAAAAATAAACAAATAGGCTATACAATCATGGGTATGCCGCTAGGGAAGTCAGAAATAGAAAAAGATTTGGGGGTCATTGTAGACCACAAACTGAATGGTAGCTTGCAGTGCCAAGCTGCGGTAAACAAAGCTAGCAGGGTCTTGTCCTGTATTAAGAAGGGGATGTATTGCAGGGACAAGTCTATAATTGTGCCTCTATATAGATCGTTGGTTCGGCCACATCTGGAGTACGCGGTCCATTTTTGGTCGCCGGTACTGAGAAGGGATGTTCTTGAACTGGAGAGAGTCCAGCGGAGGGCAACAAAACTAATTAGGGGAATGTAGGACCAGAGCTATGAGACAAGGCTTCTGACCTTAAACATGTTCACGCTGGAATTAAGGAGATTAAGGGGGGATATGCAAGCAACATTGGCAACAAACTGTTTTAGATTAACTCCATTACAAAGACTAGAGGCCACCACCTAAAGTTGGAGAAAAAATTCCAGCACAATGGGCAAAGAGGGTTCTTTACAGTAAGAGCGGCTAAGGTCTGGAACTCACTGCCATCGGCAGTGATTTCAGCCAAGAGTGTAGATTTGTTCAAGAAATGTTTGGACAATTTCTTGAGGGACCGTAATATCCAGGGATACCAGTATCCCTAAGAACGAGATGATGCGTGAACCTATATGGGTTGGACTTGATGGACGTATGTCTTTATTAAACTCCAAATACTATGTAACTGTGTAACTATGTCTTACCCACATACAATGCATTCAACATCCAAACACACAGAACCTGTGTGTCCTGAACCACAACATTTCTCTGCATTTACATGCCCCAAATCTTCTAATATGGGCCATGAATTTTATTTTAATTTTTTTTTAAACAACTTTTTTTTACTCCAGAGCTATCTGATCATAGGAGAACAATGGCTACCCATGTTTTTTTTATTTTTTTTATGGTGGTCAGACTTGCAAAAAAAAAAAAAAGTTTTCACTGCTGTGACGGCCCTGCCCATGCCTAGCTGTGTGCGTCCATAGACACACACAGCATGCAGTCGGCCACGCCCCCACCCTGCAGTCACAGATTGACTCACGGCAGAGAGAGCCTATGGCTCCTCTGCTCTCAGTACTCTCCTCCACAACCAGGAAGTTCAGGGAAACCCGAGTAACTTCCTGGTCGCGGCAAAAAAAATGCTAGAGAAAATACATTTATGGCTATTTTACACTAAAAAGATAAGATTATATTCACATCACTAAATAATTGTCTTGCATTTTGCATTACTGGTCACATTAATTAATCTTTCTTGGCATTAACAAGTCTAAATTTAAATGGCCTGTGAGGATGATCCATTGAGGTCCATTAGTGGTTATACTGCTTATCCCATTAATTTGAATGGGAGTTAAAGCTGGAGTAGCCATATTGACATTAATGGACCTAGATGGATCACATCCATGCCTCAGAAGCATGAAACATCCGTCCGTTCAGATAATGCAGAAAAGTCTTTGGCGAGCTAATGAACATTAACTTGCAAAATCAGTAAATACTACAGTTCTAAATATAGCAAAGATGCATTTGCCCTTGAAATACAGAGAATCATCAAGTAATTTAAAGCCTGTGACAGCATGTGTTTGATGAGTTGGAGCCCAGGGACTCTTATTCTCATTTAATTGGACGGTTCAGTACAGAGTAAGCACAAACTTATCATGGGGGGCAGCTGTCTTTGCTATCATAATGAGCTTCCCTTAGCCACTATTGAGTACCCATCAGACCAATTGTCCAATGCATGTCTGAATCTTGTCAAGTGATAATTTCATCTTCTACGTTTGATAATGACAACTTTGTCTTCTGACAGTAATTTGATAATTCTTCATGTGTGCATTTTCACAGGAGAACATCATCGCTGTAATATTAAGATTGCTGTTAATGGATTAAGACTGTATTGAAAGCTCAATGATAATTCCGGATGATATTTTCTGTCACTGCTGACCATCAGGCCTTACCCTCTGCTGTAAGAATCAGGTGCTTTTCTGAAAAGTGCATTAGCATTAATCAGTCGCTGGAGTTTAAAAATATAAGGATGTATTACCTTGTTATAAATCAGGAAGTCTCATAAATATAGTAACATGTACACAGTTGGCAGGCAGCCCAATTATGGGAGCTTACGGTAATATAAATCTCCTAGTCCCTTTGACAACTACAAAAAACATTTTTTGAGAGCAAGACGCTGAGGCGCAATCCGGGCCATTCTCTTTTTGTTCTGACCAAGGCACCCTGAAATGTTGGCCCACGAGCATAGAAAACCTCAGAGAAAAGCTCCACATCTCACAACTGTGGTTGTACTAGTTGTTGTGAATACCGATTAAACAGTGCAGGAAACACATTTTGACACACGGTGTTACCTTTTGTTTCTGCTGTACCAGGAGGCAGCAAAGCGGTAAATGGTAAGCCTCTGAGAGGCAGCTGCCAGGGAGTTGCCTTGTCTCGTGGTAGGGATTCTTCTGTAAATCAGTCATTAGGACTGAAGTGCTCTGCTAGTATAATTGAAAGCTTTTAAGCCGCACCAGTAGATTTTATTATGGAAGTATCGGTTTCCAGGTGCACAAAGGTAATGTCACTTTAAGTAGTCCCAAAATCATATGCAGACAATATACAACACACCAGAGTGAGATGCATGGGGTCCACAAATCAGTGTGAATGATGCATACAAAATGGTGGTATTTTAGCAGCTTCCAGAAGTATCTCATTCACTTTATTATAACTTTCTTCCTACAGCCTTTGTAAAAGAGCAAAATGTTTTGGGTCAATATTACCTTTTCTTGAGCACCTAAAGAAAAGTAATATTGGCAAAAATAAAAGTTACAATGACTGAGAGATTTGTAACAAATTTGTAAGAATTCTGTTTCCCAGCTCTACAAAAGCAATGAATGAAGAAAGCAAACAAAAATTATTTTATTGAATTATTGAATTTATTTAGTCCTATGGAGGCAACACTGGAGGACCATAAATGTACTACCAGCTAAGGTCTCTGTTTTAGACCATGATGGATATCACTGAACCTTTGGGGGTTGGTTTACTAAAAGCAAATAGGCTGTTCACTTGGTAAGGGAATTTTCCCTTCAGCTTAGTGAATGTGGTAAAATTTAACTCAGGTAAGAATACGCAAACACGTTCAAGGAAAATAAAAGTAATTTTGCCTGCACATGTCTGGTGATGGAAGTCAGCAGAGCTTCACCTCATTCACTAAGCTAAGGGAAACTTCCCCTGCAAAGTCACCAGCCTATTTCCCTTTAGTAAATCATCCATTTGGAGTCAATCCTGTTGAATGATAAACCAAAGAATAAGAATGTATTGTCAGTGAATTCCTGAATGTGTTAATTGCCTAGTAACATTCCCCAAACTTCCCTGCATTACTATTTGCTTGAATGAAATGAAGCTGCCCTTTCAAACCTACACTATGGTTGTATTTTTTCTATTTGACCATGACTCCCATTTATGGTATATTATAGTATATGTATAAATACTTTTAATATGGCATAATATGGCATAATATGGATGGCATATTTTGGAATGGTATTATGATGCCTCTGATGATACCTTGTTCTCTTCCAGTTTTTGCTCACAAATTTTCTAACATTACAGGCTGGAAGCTATTTTCTGTTTCTCTATTTAAGGGTTGTGGGGCAGATATGACCCAATGCAGTGCAATGTGAGCTGAATGAAGCATTTTTATATGGCTAAGAATAAATTGCTAACCTTCAAAGCACATATGCTGATTTTCTTTCACCTCTTTTCTGGGCATCTGGCATTGTAATATTGTAACCTTACAGCCACACTACCTATGGTTTAAAGGTCCCTACAAGCAGATCTGGTGCCAGACATGACTTTATAGGGGGTGTAGTAACTATAAAAGGCAGACACCCTTATAGATGATAGCAGCACAATGGTGTTAGGTATGATGTTAGCCATGCAGTACTGGGATCCCATGGTTTGAATCCTGGTCAGGACACCATCTGCAAGGAGTTTGCATGTGCTTCCGTGGGTTTCCTCCCAAAGACATGCTGGAAGGTGAAATGGCTCCTGTCTAAATTGGCTCTGTGTGCAATAGGGACCTTAGATTGTAAGCTCATTGAGGGCAGGGACTGATGTGAATGTGCACTGTGTAAATTGTCAGCGATATATAAATACCAGTAATAATTACTAGGGCACAGTCCAAAATTGTATTTCCTGTTACGCAGTGCTGTGATCAGGGCCGGATTTCGCACAAGGCCAACCAAGGCCCGGCCTTGGGGCAGCAGGGAGTAGGGGGCAGCAGGGGTGTGGAATTCCTATCTCCTGATGCCTGGGACATGCTGTTCCGGTCGGGTGGTTGTTTTGGGCAAGCAGAGCTAAATGTACTGCAGGGAAGCCGCCGCTTGTTTTGTACAAGTGATCTCAGCAATGTGGCCGAGATCACTTGTATGCAGCCTGCAGGTCTGCCATTCTCCATCGGGGGGTTGCCGGGTAGGGGGGCGCATTGAGGAACCTGGCCTTGGGGCAGCAGAGAGAGTAAATCCGGCCCTGGCTGTGATATGTACGTTTTTCTGGCTCACACAACAATGTTGAAAATGGCCTTGGGGCAGCAGGGAGTAGGGGGCAGCAGGGGTGTGGAATTCCTATCTCCTGATGCCTGGGACATGCTGTTCCGGGCGCCGGCGGGTGGTTGTTTTGGGCAAGCAGAGCTAAATGTACAGCAGGGAAGCCGTCGCTTGTTTTGTACAAGTGATCCCAGCGATGTGGCCGAGATCACTTGTATGCAGCCTGCAGGTTTGCCATTCTCCATCGGGGGGTTGCCGGGTAGGGGGGCGCATTGAGGAACCTGGTCTTGGGGCAGCAGAGAGAGTAAATCCGGCCCTGGCTGCCATATGTACGTTTTTCTGGCTCACACAACAATGTTGATATTCACACTGACCACCAGCTCACAGGGATGCCTGTACTACATGGTGAATGTACCACTGAGTAACACGAGTGAGTAACATAATGCAAAAGTGACAGTGGGCTATAATGGTCACCTTACCAGTTTTTGCAGCCAGAGGCTCAGGGTGGGATCCCACTTGTACCAGAAGAATGCAGCACATTTGTTTCACAGCTGCGGAACGTTTATACATTTAAAGGCATATCATTGAAGCTTAGGTTTGGAGTTTCAAAGTCTGCAGAGGGCCACATAACTCATAAGGTTATGGAGGTATTTCCCCCTTATGCCTATAAATAATACCAGTGTCATTACCTTGTGCCAAGCACAGCTAAAAGCAAAGCAAAAATCCTTTATGATTGTTCCTGTAAGAAAAATCATAAGCTCTTGTACATGGTCCACATTAAAGGGGAAAGGGGATAGTAACAATGGCTAAAACAAGTAAATAACATAACTGGAATAACAAATAAAGATAATGAATCTGCTTGCTATTTCTTGTAAATACAGATTTTATCATATCTTTGTATAGCTATATAAACTGTAAACTGACCATAACAGGATAATTAAATACCTACTCAGCATAAACAAGGGAACATGGTTGAAATCATAAGAAAATATCAACACAAAAAATTGACACAACAAACAGTATTATGTGATTAAACACAATTTTAATGAAATATTTTCTCATTTTAAAACTGACAGTGTACTTAAAAACAAAACCTACATATTGCTACTTAAGGTCACAAAGCGCATAATGTCAGACATCTTCATAAAGCAAAGTCTGGCTTTACATTTAAAATGCAAATGATAGGTACACAGCACATACATTACAAAAATATATAAATATGTACACACAAATAGAGGGATACAAGTGATGCTACACAATTACAGCATGTTAATGATGACAATACAATGTACATTTACTACTGATCAGTTTTTTTTAATTTTGTATATACGCTTAAACCTGCATATTCTTTCCCCTGTAACATTTGACAAGGTAATTCCTTCCTTTAATGTACACCTGTCACCAGCACACATTGGAGGTAGCCATACTTAAGGGTTGGTCAATATTTTACCAATCGATTTTTAAATGATAACGCCACACAGAATTTACTGAGCTGTTTTGGGTGGGTGAGGATACAGGTCAGGTGTCATGTTATCCCCTTAATGGGCCATCAATGTTCCGTTGTGCCATCAAACTTCCAACCATTTCCCTAACTCACCCTATCACTGGGAATACCAGAACATAAAGTAGAGTACACAGACCTTTAAGCAAGGGTCTTGCTGCTCTGATAGCAACGAGTCTTCATATAAACACATTTTTATTCTTGTGGATTGCATTAGCAGGAAAGCTGTCATGAGATAAACATGAGACTGCCATTGCTGGCCTCTTCTTCTGCAAATACTAGATGCCAGGCTGTTATGTTAATCTGTTTGGTGTAATACAGTATGTTGAATTAGTAACTCAGAACAACCATGGAGATAAGGATACTGTACTCTGACTGCTGATCTAACAACTTGTTACTTGTCAGTGACTCAGAAACGTACTGAGGCCAGTGGATCAGCATGACAGCTAGCAACTGCCATTGTCAGAAAGAAGCAAGCAATGGTAACACCCATATTTGTTCTTTTGATGGATCTCTATAAATTAAGGAAATAAAAATACTAAAATATAAAACAAAAAAGGAAAATCAATGATGAAAAAACGATGCCAACCCACTTAGATATCTTGATGAGTATACAAGATATTAATGGCACACAGTACATATAACCTGCTCTTGGAAAATTATCTGAGCATTAATCTGCAACATCAGTTAGATGTTGAAGCAGTTTTGTGACGTATGGAGGCCATTAACTATAACATGTCATCTTTCTCCACCTGGTCGCAGACCCACAAAGGATTAAACAAAATGTTTGACAACCATGCAGCAGTGCTGAAGGAAGGTAGGACCTCGAAATGGACTTTGTATAGTTGTGTCACTTCACACAAATCATGTCAGTAAATTTTGTAAAGATTTTATTTAATATTAGATGACCTCAACAGTATTGGCTTCCGTTGCTGGATTTAGGTGACAGGTCCACTTTAAGACTGTCATGTAAGGCACACAACCTAAAAAAGGCACTGGCTTTGAAAGGAGAGTGGGCTATTTATTGTGTCATTTCTCAAACAACCTGCTTCTCAGTTCAGTTTGCATTGCAAATGTTATCCTATTAATGACTTACTATAATTACCATGGTTAAACATAAATGAGATGACGTGTTTCCCCCTGCAGACACAGGGCCAGGTCTGGTGTTACAGACTCATTGGAGAGGGGCTACACTACGAGGATGTAACAATGAAGCAGAAATGTAACCCATGCCTGTTGATATAACATTTTGTTAAAGGAGAACTATAGGGTGAGTGATTTTCACTCAGCCTCATAGTTCTAGCCGACCTGTGACAATGAAACTGTCACAGGTCGGCTCAGTAGATCGGGGCGTTCGCTCACCCCTCGATCCTGTGCCGGCAGAGAGCCGTGACAGGGGAGGGACTGGATTTCCCCCTTCCCCTATCCGATCCTCCTGCGCTGTTTGGCGGAACGGACGGGGGAAGGGGCGGGTACAGCTGGCTCTGCCTTCAGATAGGCAGAGCCAGCTGTCACTCACGCAGCTGGGTGGATCCAGGCATAATTGTCGGGATCCGTTCCGGCTGCGGCGTCTCAGTATACTGCGAGCTGTAGCTCGCGGTATACTGAGCTGTGGGTGACGGGAGGACGCTAGTTTGTGTCCTCCCGTTACCCTTAGGAGAACTATGTGGAAAAGCCCTAACCCCATAGTTCTCCTTTAAGGACAATTTCCCTGTTTCTGTACCCACACTTTGAAGTTACATTATTCTAAGCAGTTAAAAAATATAAAAGAACAAATTGCATGGAGAAGGGACCGTATTTATATATGAGCAAGTCTATGGTATCAAAATGAATATACAAACAGCAGAGGAAACAGATGTGAAGTGTTAAAACAAAAAAAAAGAGAATACCAAAAATCTTTTCTTAGTGCGTGTGTACAGAGAGATAATAAGGTAAATGTGAAATGCTAAGGTACCCACATATATTATAATCAGATCTGCTATATTAGAAAATACACTATATCACACCACAGTTCTATGGGATGAAAAATAATTGGACTGGTCGGAAACGCTTACTTATGTACAGTATAATTGGGTTGTAGTGTGAGCTACCATTGTATGACACAATGCTTTCTGGTGGGGATCTCTAAAAGTACCAGTCAATAGAGTTCAATGAACACGGTCATTAAACATATCAAGAACATGTACTATTAAATGTAATTCATCATTCAGATAAGTAAAAAAACATAGGGGCTCCTACTGTATCAGGGATGCTGACCGCTCAGAGATGACCTGCTGGAGTTAATTGGTCCTAGCTTTCAGTTTAGCAACAAATGGGTCCTAGTGGAGTTTTACTTTATTTTGTATCTGATATGCTAATTCTAACCATTGCTGGCATAACAATACTGCTTATATGGAGTTCTACACCTGATGATTATTTGACTACGGCAAGCATGTAAGCATGTACTGTACTACATACAAATAACACTTTTGTTGGCAGTCTTAGAGCTATTGATTAGAAAACAAGATCTCCTAGATTTAAGTAACCCTCCACCCTCTGTTTACAGTGTTTCCCAGTTTTGAGTGATCGAAAGACTCGGAATGAAGTGCATATTAATCAAGGTCACTGCACTGACGATCTAAAGGCTGGTTAGATCTATTTTCATCCTAACTTCGATCATGTGGGCACTCCAGGAAATAGTCAGTCATCGGTTGCAGTCTACTGAGGATTTGTTGTTGTGTTTTCAAACATCAACCCGAACAAAGCTTTTGCAAATGTTACAACATTTCCAAACGCATGGCCAACATTAGAGTTAGTGACCACAACTTTGCAAAGTGCATCCTCCATGACAGCATGTGTACAAAGATTAAAAAAGACATGTCCATCAAGATTAAACTATGCGGCTCCTGTTCTAGCAGGATGCCGGTAGCAAATTATTCAGCTTTGGTCACAGCCAGTAACAAGAGCACACAGAGAACTTAAGAGTAAACTTGTCCTAAATATAAATTGCATAATAAAAGCAATTATATTTTAATTAATATATATCCCTAGGCTGTCCATACATTACTGCTTCATTATCTCTCAAGTGAAAAAGCCAATTATAAAGGTTCACCACCTACTAGATTGAGAGCCAGTGCTGGGTGCTGAATAGATAAAAGGGTTGAGTTATTATAATACCTATACCCTAAAAAACAACATAGAGTCAGGTTAATACCTTTGTCAGTTAAAAGATCAATAACATGTTTCAGTAAAAGAAATATGCCATAAGCAGGTAGTCCAAGATGAAGCTACAGATTATATATATATATATTTTAACAAATGAAAAATGAACATACTGAGAAAGAGATGATATGATACATTGAATAGTTGAGGCTGACAGATCCACTTTTGGAAAACAAGCGGCGTGTTATTTTACTTGTGTCCAAAACAGGCAATATGAGTGTAAGAATGCTGATACGTACACCAGAATATTTATTCTCCACTAGACAGAGATAACATCAGTATATAATACAAAAATGATGTATAGACATAGACAAACACAAACCTAGCATCCTGCACTGTGTTACAATACATGGTTTTATTAAGCAGGGAGGTTTATGGCTACAGGGAAGCATTTGTTCAGGTTTAACAGTAGACCAGTTTATCATTCATTATCTGTTTCTGTAATGAGGAATTGAGAGCATTTGATTTGAAAACAAGAACATGATTGCACAGTAGAGAGTGCCAGGGAATGATTTATAAAAATGGGAGTACTGAAAAGCATTTGTGTTGACCATAGCAACCAAAGAATGATTTTATTTGTCTTTAAACAGGGATATGATTGGCTGTTACTGTCAACATAGACAGTTTACTTTCAGGGGTCTATTTATGAACAATTCACAGAACGATTCACCTTGCGAATCTCTGTGAATATTTGTACAGACAATAACGAACATTCTTAGTATATTTTGTATTCAGGTTAAATGTAATGTAATACCACATTATGGCCACTAGATGAAGCGGAGGAGCATAGAAAATAACTATTTCCTATGCTACTCAGCTCCATTTAGTGGCCATAATGCGGTATTACATTACATTCAACCTGAAAAAAACCCATAATGAGAGCATTTGTTTTTGCCTCTATTCGCACATACTGTAAAGAAAATTCAGAGATTCAAAGTGTGACCGGCTATTGTTTATATGCAAATTGTATATAAATAGATTGCTCATTGTTAATTTCAGCAAGAAATTAACAATGCAAGATAGTTTTTCTTACCCTTCCTTTGTGCTCCCCTGATTACTTATACAGCCAGGGACAAGGACTTTATGATGTTAATCTCATCTATTAAGGCTTTTAAAGCTGATCTCTGGGATAAACAAATATTGTCTAAATACAAGTATTCTTACTTGAATATTGGTGTTTTTTGTGTATTTAGTCTAGATTTGTATAGTAATCCCATCTGAAATGTTTCCATTGTGCAGAAGCTTCCTGTAATAAAGACCAGTCACTGCTGCTCTCTCTCCTTGTGAGGGTGACTAGTCTTGTATCTGCCCCCTCCTCTAGTCCTCTGCCTGTAGCCGGTTGTTTGATTCAAACAGTTTGCTGTTTTTTTAGTCTCGGGCAGAAGGCGTCAAATATATAAAAATAGATCTATTTTGAACATACAATGAATGAAACAAAGACCATTAGACCTGAACAAGATGGTTACCTTGCACCCATGACGAGAAAGTAATGTACTTCATACTAACCAATTTAAGCAGCTTTTCTCAGCTGTCCCTAAAAATATCATCAGTATAAATTCAAATTATATTGGCAGTTTAGCAGCACAGTTTACAAATCTTTAGTTATATAAAACGTAACAAAATAAAGAATACTCTGATATTAGAACAACCAAAGGATAAATAATTACTTTAAGTTACCAAACATGGATACGAGCAAGGCGCCCAGATCCTGGTCCCCCAGGAATGTCGTAAACGTGGGCTACAACCTCAGATATGGAGGACCAGCCAAGTAAGAGACTATTAGAAATCTCTTTTAGGTTGTATTTAGGTTTTTATGTACTACATATATGCTGGAACATATATAGTATATTCTCCTACATTAATCCTTACAAAAATCTTCTACAACATAATGTGAAAGACCACCAGTTTAAACCATACTGTGGTGAACAGTTCACTTTACATCACCAAAGCACAACTCCAATTCTAAATAGTGAAAAGAGCAGCAAACCTATAATCAGGTCTATAACTGACTAGGTACAGGATGTGATCTATTTTCCCCTCTGTCTTTCCACCCTCTACCCACAAAAAAAAAGATGAATGAAAGATAACAGCATTCAGTCCTAAAAAAACTGGTTCATACACCAATCAGGTGATAAGGGAAGATAACCGATCAATGGGAGGTTCAAATAATGGGGCTCAGAATCCTCCGGTTCAAAGTTAACAGTACCTATGCAGCCTTCTCAATTAAAAATAGGTTGGGATAGGGTACTTTGGTTTTATTTTTAGTAGGAAGGCTTGTTCTACAATCTATTGCCATATCATGATAATTATTTGTATGTTAACAAGTAAAACAAGAATTATGAAAAATCAAGCAGATTAAAGTTTTTGAGCAAGGGCCGTGACTTTAGTTCTAGCCAAAACCCCATGAGTTTTATTTCTCTCTATCTCGACTTATGACCCATTTGGTGTGTACACAATAATGTGATTCTCCCTATAGGCTGAATAGCCTTATCGGAATCATTATCTTTTCTTCAAGTGGACATTGGAAAGATGGAAAGGAAATCAGCACATCTCAATCACTTGTCTGTGTTACAATGCTTGTTCCCTTATATAGCAGTTACTACTGATATCCAGCATGGCAGGATTTAGTTCGGCATAGAGTACATAGGGCTGGCAGAGATAGAAAACAAAACTTTTCTCTGCCCAGCTCAAAAGTAAATGTTATTTAGTTCACAACTTAAGGTAAATTTACATTTAAAAGGGATAGTGATCAAATGTGGCATACATTAAAGGGTGCACAAAATGTATAGTGTCATGCTTAAAGTGACTCTATCCCAAAAATAAATACTCAGAGAAAAGGTTTTCTCAAACAGAAAAAAACAAAATACTGTTCCCACTGCCCTGCGCCGCTGATCACCACACCAGTGAAGAGAAATGGTCCTTGAAGTCTCTGCAGAAACCAACACTTCCAGGAGTGTTTTTCAACAACCTCTTTGATTGCTCCCTAATTGTTTCCATTTGTCTACAGAGGAGAGAAAAAGGGATTTTTCTACTTTCCATAAAATCTGTTTCCTGGAGTTCATTAAGTTACACGGGATTCTGTTATTAAGAGACAATTGGGTTAGGCAGCAGCAGATAACTCAAATATCTAAGAATTTCTACATTCCTGTATTCTTAAACGGACAAAAGAGAAAATAAGATTTTTGCACTTACTGCAAAATCTTTGTTCTTAAAGTCCACTGAGGGACACCGGAATGTAGAAATTCTTAGACATGCTGGTTATATGCTGCTGCATAACCCAATTGTCTCTGAAAATCTGAATCCTGTGTCCCTAAATGGATGGGAAAGGAATCATATTTTGACTGCATGTGCATTACAACTCAATTGTGAATAACAATTATGGAATGCCCCAGTAATATGGCAATGCAAACAAATACAGTCAGTTTTCTCACCAACTATTATCTCTGATTATAAAAAAGTCAATGTATGGCTAGCTTGATCTGCTGCTGAGATCCAAATATATTCTACCAAAAGCCCCAGAACAGATAACCCCTTAAAATATATACTCAGAGGAAATGCCATGTGTTTGACATACTGTGAGAGGTTTATAAAAAAAGGTCCCGTGGTACATTCTCTGCACTGCATAGGAGCTGTCAGCTCTATATAATGGACAGTGGGCTAAGGGTTGTGAATACAGCTTGCTTCTAGGGTTCTGAAATAAATTCTGCCAGTCTGTGGACAGTAGTACCCTATCATATCAGGCAACAAACATTTTTTAAACTTGGTTTGGTACTAGGAGTTGTGCGGTTATATTTTACCCCAACAGCTTGACCTCCAACCTATGAAACTCAATGCAAATGGTTATAATCCACTAGAAATATATTATTAGGGCTGATAAGTGTTTAATATTGGGGTAAGCACCAGTATGGGTTGTGGTTACATTTCAGGTATATATTCAGATCTCCATATATGAGACCTTTAGAAAATTACAATCAACATGATTACCAGCCATCCCAATATTAACTTTCCTTCTAACAATTAAAATATAATAAATTGCCCAATCCTAGAAACAGTATGTACACTTCATTCTCACACCTCCTGAACATACAACATTCTTTACAACATAAAATAAAAAATTGCCACTCTATAACTCTATAGTACAAATGTAATACACATAGTGAATTCTTGGAACAATCAAAAAGCAACATAAATGCTGAGATGCACACTGGTAGGAAGGAAGCAGCATTTCTTCTACATAGCTAAAACAAGGTCCATTACATTTTAGATTGTTATACTTACAATGCCAACACCATCACAACATTAGTACATGCTTATTAGGGGCTGTGTGGTACATATAGTGCTCTCTTCACTACTGCATGCCAATGGTTCTCTATGACTGGAACCTGAGAAACATTGCAACCTTTGGCTACTATATCATACAAAGATAGCATGCACATACATTGGAATCACAGCCCCTGTCTTACCTGTGGTTACCATTAGTATAACATAAAAATACGAGGACAAGCTTTTAGTGGTGTTCAGTCATGCACAAATATATATGAGTTATTAGTCATTAATTAAACCAAATGGATCTTACACCATATTTCAGAATGAACCACTGGTATTTTTTTTTTCAGTTTTTATTTAGCAAAGTATATAAGATAGGTAATAATCAGTATGCTTCTTTGAGCTACTAATTTACCCAGAATTATGTCTAGTAATCATTCGAATGTAGAAGATTAACTTAAGTATGTGGACTGAACATTTCGGTTACTCTTCCAAGTCCTTATTGCTTCTTGAATTTTTGGTTAGTTCTCTTCTACACGTGACTACATTCCATGTGCATTAGAGATGGAGTCAGGCGAAAACAGTTTTACAGTGAGTGCTAAAGTCAATTTAAGTTAGAACCTAGACACTTAGACTTTCATAAAGGAAAGCTTTTTAGACCCTACTACTCGCGAAGGGCACAACTAAAGGCATTTAAAAAAAATATGCTTTTTTTTTCTTAAAAAAATATATATGTATACTAATTTTGGAAAGAAAAATAGTATGCTTCAGAGTAAAATAAGTAAGGGCTTCTATTAGGACGAGAGAGTAAAGGGGCAGCAGAAGCATTGGCCAATGTGTATGCATTGAGCTACAAAAAGAACAAATACTCTCTGCGAGGAACTGCCCATTAAGCGCATACAGTCTGTCCCATTGCACAATTGTTTTTCTAAATGTTACAAATATGAGAACAAAAGAAAATACATTGTATTCTTATTAACAATTCAAAAACCTCAAATTCTTGTTCTAATTCAGAATTTCCCTGTGTCAGTCCTTACAAACCACATAAACACATACAGTCTCAGAATCTAACAAAATACTGTATGCGTACAGTGGGGCATAGTCTCTATTTACTGAAATAAATCTAAAGTTCAGGGCTAGTATATATCAAGATCTATGGACCTGATGTGTTCTTCCTGCCCCCAGATAAAGTACTGTACCGTAGTATATAAGAAACACATTGATCCCAATGTTTGACATAACATTATAGGGACACCATCATTTGGCTGTATATATGGTATGTTACTTGATGATTTACATTCTACACAAGGTCATAGTATGAAAATGCTGAATACGTGTATGTAATCATCCCATGCAGACTCTGATGTTCCATAAGCCAGCAGCTAAATGTGACTTCATAACATCTTTTGTATCTCTTACGCAACTATATTAGTAAAGTCTGCCCAAGTTAAAGGAAGCATTATGAGAGGAATCTGAAATAACAATGGACATTTACTTTGCAGGACAGTGACAGTAAAATTATCTTTTAGAATGGAATCTACAATTACACCATCTGGAATATCACAATTCTTGATGGATAAGTAAAATCAGCTGCCATCCTCTTCAATATTTTTTACTTTCATGCTAATGTTCCCAGCTCAGACCCTTTTGAATCTTATCAGCTATTTCGGCTTTAGACAGAGTGGGGTTGTCACTCTCATTCTAATGGATTGTGTACAGTAAACAACTCCTGCTTGCTGGCCAGGAGAAGAAATGGAGGCAGAACTGTGAATAAGCAGAGCTCCCATAGGCCCCCAAGAGAAATATAAGACGATGGCAGGTGATTCATCCTTGCAACATCTGCTCAGAGCACAAATATCAGTTTTTACTGGTGTCATCTTTAAACAAACAGTAAAAATTGATTACATTAGATAACTAATGGAAATTTGTTAGATTTATAGAAAGAAAATGTTTTATGATAGTGTCCATTTAAAGAGGTTCCACCTTCAAGAAGAAATTAATTTGAATGACACCTTTCTATGTAGCAATAAATAACTCTATTCTCCTGGCATCACTGAAACACTTAGGAGCTTATTTATAAACCGTTTGCATAGTGAACAAGATTCGCAGTGAATTATGGCCATTAGATGGAGCAGAGGAGCACAGGAAATGCCTATGCTCCTAGTCTGTTAAGGTTCTCATTCATTCAGGTCATGGTATATCTGTAAAAAAATAAGTCAAGCCAGCTGGACTTGCTGTATTTCTCTTGAAGACGTTTCACTGGTCATCCAACCAGAATTCTGGTTTTGAGAAAGCTGGTTGCATGACCAGTGAAACGTCTTCAAGAAAAATACAGCAAGTCCAGTTGCCTTGACTTATTTTTTACAGATATACCTATGCTCCACCTTGGCCATTATGTGCTTCAAATCTTGTATGCATAGTTGTTCGCTATGCAAATGGTTTATAAATCACCCCCTTACGGTCTGCCTTAGACTAGAAGACCAAATATGTACTTGCTAATGTAAGAGCACCGATTAGGTAAGTCATTATATCACACAGCAGGCCTGCTCAATGACCTCTTCAAACATCTAAATGTGGCCAAAAGAGAGGGGAAATTGGAGAGAGAGGAAGCCCATAATATTGCTACATGGAGAAGTGTTCTAAAGTCCACTTTATATGGAAAATGGAAAACCCCTTTAACAAACAAGGTGCATTTTTAGCTAAGACAGCAAATATCTGTCAGAATCCGTTTTAAAGAACACTTGGGCCTGTATTAAAATAAATTGCATTTCCGCTGCAAATATGGACTAATGAGCAATCAAACATTTACTTTTAATGATTTACTGACATAACACACCAAAATGTGAGCTTATCTTTATTTTGTCTGATTGCCAGATAAGCCTGACTTTCTAACCAAAGTCAGGAATTTCAATGCTAGAATTAAAAAAAAAATGTGTGCAAGAATCCCCCTGGACCCTGTTACCATTACAATGTCTGACACAAAGAGATATATTTATAAAACAGTTAATCTGACACCATCAAACATTCATTACAGGTGAAACATCCTGGTGCATGTGTTTTAAATGACAGGTATTTACTGCCAGTGAATATTCAGTGTAAGTCACATTCACTACTTTCCAAAAATATTATCCCATGTGCAATGTAAATATTAAGGGAGCATATATGTGAATGAAACTGGAAGCAGAGGTTTGTCATTGTTTCCAAAGGACATTTTTTTGGTATTTGGTGAGAATCACAAGGGCAACGGCTCCGGTTAGAGGCCATGAAACTTGGAGGACTCAAACAAAGCTGTGTTGCCTGTGACTATTATAGTGCCATCATTGCTTACTTTGTCTAATATCATCTTCAAATCCAACTGGAAATGGCATGGTTAGGGCAACTTCAGTAAAACAGAGGAGGGTATTCCTGTTTAATGTCCTATAGCCTGTGAATTCCTTTGCCCCCTAAGACCTATTGGTCTCTCCGACACCTTTTAGAGGACCGGTCAGTCATACTTATCTCTGCTATTCCACTGAAGGAATCTTTCTGGAACTGCCCTTTAAGTATTAAACAGCCATTAATTTGAAGAGATGATTATGATGAAGATGATTATGTTTTTATGTTTTACTGTCCTTTAAACAGTGTTGAATCCTGGATTTAGCCCTTGCTTCCATAAAACATGATATTCTTGAAAGCAACGATCCTTTAAAATCATTATGACAGCCATATCTAAAAGAGTCAAAATGAGTGTTAGTCTATAATTCTTTTCATGATGTGACTAAACTTTTTGATCCAGATACTGATTTGTGTTTTCCCACAAATCTGGCAATCAGACATTCTGTGCCTGCTAATGGAGGTGATGGATGGAAAATAAAGTGAAAAGCAAGTAGTTACATTTATAGCACAACAGGTATGATACTTTGATGGTGAGGCTTAACATGAAATGCAAATAAATTTTATAAATAAAAACTAAAAAAAAAAGAAAACATGTCTAGAAGAAAGAAACAAATCCTCCTTTGGCAGTCATAGCTGATTTGACAGTTGGTCCATTAGTCTTACACATAGAAATGTCCCTTTAAATAAGTGACGTCAGATTAGGGGCCACACACATGATCACTTGTGTCCCAAATAGGCTCCTAGAGTGATGCATGCTCCAACAACGGCAATACTTAGGATGGTCTTGATGGACAGCCATGAAGGATCAAAAGGTGGCCGGACACTGCTGCCATACAGTTCAACGAAAACCCCCTGCAAATATAAACAGCAAGACAAAAGATTAAGTCAACTACACCCAAAAAGATGTAAACTAAACATAATAACTGTGCATTTTAATTTCACTTAACAATGAAGTAGAGCAATCCAGATTACTTAATGTAACTAAAATGTATGTAACAACCTATGGGATTCTAGGTAACTGGAATGTAAACTGCTAAATACACAATTTAAAACTGCATATGTATATGGGAATATTTTGTAGCAGTCCTGTTAGTCTAGTGATTCAGGCAAAATCTAAAAACAAAGAGCGCACAGACCTTGAATACAGCAATGGTAAAAAAAACACAAGGAAAGTAAAGGAGCCTGCAGCTCTAGCAAGGGTAGAAGCTACATGTGCTGCCACAGCCCCTGTCATTTAATGTTATTTCTATTACACTGCTATGTATTAATTGCATTTCACAATGTTATGGTATACGTCTGACAACTAGTGCTAAATTAGGTGCTACACTTGTTTTCTGAATACATTGGTATCTTCTACTGTATTTCCCTCATGTTTAATGTCACTTGGTATAGTCCTAGATAGACCCTCCCTAATTCTTCCATGTTACCTCATTTGTAATGATAGCCCCTACTGCAGACACTTGGCTTGGATAATCTATTGTATTTTTACACTTCATGTAACCAGCGAAGATCCGCTGTATGTACTTTGAAAAGTAAACTATGTTGGATTTAAGCTTATGTGTCTTATTGAAGAGTTAGGCTATCTGTGGTTGGATCTGAATCAGGTTGTGACCATACTGCCTGGAAGGATCGAGGTCCAAAGGAGGTATGTCAAAGCATAAAGCGGCTCTTGAGACGGAATACAACACCAAAATGAAATACAGAAAAACATAAAGCCAAAGAGCGCACAGACCTTAAATACAGTAATGGTACACAAAATACAAGGATATGTAAAGAGCTCGCAGCTCTAACAAGGGTAGAGGCATCGCCAAACTGAAATACAGAAAAAATAAAGCCAAAGAATGCACAGACCTTGAATACAGTAATGGTAAAAAACGTTCATATGTTCAGTACAACTCCACCTTTACCTAGACAATTAGCACCCCTTCCCCAAGCCAATCTGCACTGTTATCACTCACTTCAGAAGCTTACTTACCTCTCTAGTGCTGCTGAGGCTTGCTCTGGTGCCTATGGGGGTAACTAAGACATTAGAGATAAGTGCAGTTTAGCCTAGGGGTGCTGGAGAAGAAGTTGGGTTGGCAAAAGTTTCATTTAAATTACAGATATCCTTTAACTATCATATAAAGATACAGTTGGTACTTCTGTAATTGTTCATTATCATGACCAACTATTATACTGTATATTATCCTGTGAAAATAACATCAAGTATCAAGTATATAGAATTGATTGTAATAATGTAGTCTTTTGTTCTACTATGCAAGGAATACATCTCCTAATAAAGGTGTTCTTTTGTACAGGCTACGACTGTAAAGAGAATTTCCACTTGCGTAAAAAAATTTGAGAAACCACCACTATATGTCTGTTATGTGTTCCCATTCACGCAGCATACCTAACAATATAATTTTTTTAATTTTTCTTACCTTTTAGTTGTTTCTTAGAAGCAGGCCTTTAGACAGACTGGAAGCTGCTCTGAACATGTTCAAGGTGAGACTGTCCCCATACAAAGAGTGGGAACACATTGGGTTTACCCTCATTAACATGCAATGCAGAAGCCAAGTTTCTAGATTTTTAAACCTGTGTTAGGACAGTGATTTACAACTGTTAATATCTGCCACCACAGTACAGGCAGGGTTAATTATGGTAAACATGAACTTCCAGCCCCCTTGCACAGCAAGGGTTATTCACTAGAGGGTGAAGAGTTTGGAGAAGGCAGGAGAAGTGTACAATTTAGGGCAACATATTTTGAAAAATTCTCCAATTCAGCTCACTTTCCAGTTCAGCTATGTGGTCCTAGATTGTTCACTTTTCCTGCCCTCTCCTTCACCCTTAAGTGAATAACACTGACAGTTTTGAAGTTTTCAGAAAAGAGCAAGTAAAAGGTAAGCAGCACTTTTTTTTAAGTTATGCAATGTGGATGGGAACATGTAACAAATATAAGTAGGCGTTATCCCAACTTGGCTGCAAAAGTGGAAATACACTTTAAGGAACACATCTTCTAATAAAGATGTTCTGATTTGCAGGCTACTATGTTAAAGACTGCCATCTAAAATGACAACAAATAACTTTCTCATGTCAGCTGGATAAGATCAAAGATTAGCCTGAACAGAGTGAATATATAATTCAAAGGTCAGGCCTTGCATTACGTTTACTTATATGAGGTGTCAGCGGTAAAGCATAAAACAAATGCCATCCTATTTTAAGCACCTTTCATCGGGTTCCAGCTTTAGCAAGCCTAAAGCACACAATTGCCAGCAGAGGGGGTGAAAGAACTGTCTCAGCTATAAGGTAAATCACTAACATGGCTACGGACACATACAAAGGAGAATCTGCTGTACTGAGTGCTTTAGTCAACTCACAACTGTGGTTCTGAGACCTGCTTATAATGGAAATGGAAACTTGTAATACCATTGACCTGCTCTTTCCTGTCTAATTAATGTCTGCAGCATTTCCAGATAATGCTGTACTGGGTTCTCATTCCAACCACATCTGGACGTGGAGCACCTCAATATCAGCGTGCCTTATGATAATTAGACATTTCATTTTGCTACTAAAATTTTTTAAAGTATGGCACACAAATCTGAAAGAGCTCTGACAAAGTTCACTATTTTCTGCATTTTTCATTTAAGCTGAAGATAAGTTTTTTATTTTGGGATACAGCACCAAGGACATAACTTTCCCCCACTAAAGTGTATTCTACAGTACATTCGGTTGGCTGCTGATTAGTTAGTGTACAAACCCTCCCTTCTGTGATGTTGGATCCTGCTCACATCGGTGAACTTCCGACACTGTGTGGGTTAACACTGCCTGCATGGTACATTGTGGTGCACTGCAGCGCACGATTGTTATGTACATGCACTGGTGTGCCATTCAAAATGAACAATTCTGCAAAGAATGGCATTGTCCTTGGCATGCTACTGTTCATTGTGATAACACATGTTAACACAACAAAAGGGTGGGATCAGCCCACTTAGGTCCACGTTATCGGGTAAAGCAGTTTCACTCACGTCATTCCCATGGCAGTAGACACTAACCTCTTCCCTCCTACGTTCCAGCTTGTGGACTGTCCCTCAGCATCCTCATGCCTAATGCAGAACTAAGGGTGAAACATTGCACTTCATGATGGCGACAGGCCCCTGACTGCTGGAGCACAGGGGGGAAGAAGCTGCGTGTGCTGGTCTTATAGTCTGGAGGGAGCCTGGGGGAGCTGGGATCAGGTACTTACTCCCAGAAAAGTCCTTCTGCCAGATGCCCTAGACCTAAATCAGAATTTAACCCTTGCAGTACGATGGCAGTCCCTTTGCAATGTGAGTTTTTCCCCCAGAATACAGCTTAAAAAAACTTTACAGATACATTTTTCAAGGTTTAACAGCTGCCATGGCATATTCACAATGATGTTATGTGAACAGCAACCTGACATAGCTGAAATATGACAGCATTGTTTTGTACATGGCATAATAATGCAAGTATATGGTTTGTACACCTATAAAATCATTAATTATTCTGCCATATAATAAGCTGACAGTTTGAAATGTCTTTTGCAAAAGTCACACAGAGCAAACAAAGTACTAGGTAGTAGTTCAAAACAAACTCCAACTACTTGCTGCTATGATGTGACTCAAGGACCCCACAAAAACCACACCATCATTCATACATTCTGCCATAACTCCACAATGGCTACTCAACAAATCTAGCTCTACAGCTGTTGAGGATGTACAATCTTCTAAATATGCTCATTGCTGCATACCTTGAGAAAACCACACCAGTGAGCCACAATTTGGAAACCAAAAAATTACAGCAGTCAAACTCATAAGAAATGCCACAAAAGTACCCTCCACACACTACACAACTATGTCCATCAGAAGACAATACCTACTCTTTGATTAAGTGCAAGGTTGCGTGAAACACATAAGAGAAGTTCTCCTGTTGTCCTTCCTGGAATGCTTTATTGATTACAATAAATAGTGCTGCTATCCTTTTCTTCCACAATATCGACCAGATACAAGCTGGGCCAGCACTCATTGGATGAGTGTTTGTGGACCGACATGGAGCAACACCACATCTTGAACAATACAGTTTCCTATGTTATGGACAGGCTTGGCGTGATAAGCTATTTTTGAAGGTTTTATGACTTTTCTTGGGACTCCGTAGATGTCCACTGAGTACAGAACAGCATGATAGTGGCACATACAATGAACTCTTATATAACTTGTGCCCTTCCTCTAGTGGAGGCCTAAAATGCACAGTGTAGAAGTAACTAAATGCCATGGAGGCACTATGACACCCATTACCCCACTGGATCTCAGTAATTCTTGTTTCTATGGTATCAAAGAAGTTTGGTGCCCATCACGGTATACGGTATATGATATATATCAGCGTTTTTCAACCACTGTGCCGCGGCACACTAGTGTGCCGTGAGATATTTTCTGGTGTGCCGTCAATAAATCGTTAATTTCTTTGATCGATCAAAATTATTTCGATCGATCAAAGTTACTCACCTCTCCGCCGGCTTCCGGGTCTTCCGTCGGAGATCCGGTGACGTCACGGACATCGACGTCACCGGACTCCTCCCCCCTTCCCCGAGTGGCTCTGTCGGCTAACGAAGGGAAGGGGGGAGGAGTCGGGTGATGTAGTTGTCCGTGATGGGTAACGAAGGGAAGGAGGGAGGAGTCCGGTGAAGTCACGGACATAGACTACTCCCCCTTCCCTTCGTTACCTGACGGAATCACTTGGGCTATGTCTCCTCCTCACTCTTGGGCCGGTGAGTCATCGCATGTGTGTACAAGGCAAAATCTGCTACCCTGGTGAGACCCCACAAAGCCATGGGGCTTTTGGGGTTGTGTATAAACTAAATAGGGTTCTTCCTTGTTATTAGCTAATATTTAAAGGGAATGTATTTTAAATATCTTAGCTCACAGCATGTGGCCAGCTATGCTTGCCTCCAGCAAAGTACTTGGAAACAAGTATGGAAAAAAATAATCTTACAACTATAATCATTCTATAGCTTATACTAGCCTCAGATCTCCAGCACTTAATGAGCAGCACAAGCTATATTATTAATATTAACAATCATACCATAGGGCAAATTAATATTCTGTACTTTGCTTGGGGTAACTAGATCAAACAATTTTTTTAACATTCTATGATAGATGTTATATAATGAGATAGCCAAGTAACAGAAGATCTTAGATGTTATGTCTTCAGGAGATTTTATAAAATGTATAGATTTCTTGAGTAAGCCAACTAGTTTA